>NC_057804.1:609102712-609119849 GCF_018294505.1 Triticum aestivum | reverse complement strand
AGGTGGCAGCGAGCAGCGGGTGTAGCAGGCAGCAGGCCACGGTGAGGCCGAGCAGGGGCACAGGCGGTAGCGCCGAGCGGCGTGGGACGGAGCAGGGCCGCACGCGGCGCGTGCATGGCCACGGCGAGCTCCGGCCACAAGGAACGGCGGTGAACAGAGGGAAGGGGAGATGGGGGGGGGGTCCTCACCCCCGTTTGCAGGAGATCGGGGGTCGGCGAGGCTCGACGTTGACCGGTGATGGAGAGGCGGGGTGGGGCGGTCCGATGACGGGGTGGGGGAGGCGACGAGGAACGGCATCGGGGCGGCTCCATGGCATGGTGGCGGCGTCGTGCGACATCGAGCGGCGGTGGATCAGAGTGAGAAAGCAGGGGCAAAATGGTCCAGAGAAAAGTCCAAAGACGGCGAACACATGGTCAAACGGCACTAACTGGATGGAAACGTGACGGGAGGGCAAAGACATAAGAGGAGCAAACGGACTTGGGCAAAATTGAGAATTTTCAAAAACTAAGGACAAATCAGCCGAGTGGGACACAACTAGTGATATGAATACAATTATCCCAATTGAAAAAGTATGGTATAGCGATGGAGGCTTAACATAACTTGCCCAGAATGCATAAGCATAAGCAAACGAATTGCATTTTTTTACCGGCAGCGGTATGTACTCGGCAAACATCCACCACTCATTTGCTTCTAGATCTGTGCAATTTTGGACTCATGTGCATGGGATATTCCTGTATTTGCTTTGCGTATCAGATGTATAGCAATTTTAAATCACATCAAAAGGCCCATCATATTTATGGCAGAGAAAAGGACAGGCGCCTGCATAACTCTTCCGTTGTCCATCCCCAACCCATATAATTTTTAGCATTATTCATCTTAGTGTGTTTTTAACGGTCCATCTCTCACAAATCATAATTTCATTTTGGAACTTTTTATATTTTTTGAACTCCGTAGAACAAATCCTTTCAAATAAGACTAATATTGGATATATTTGTAAGTCATTCTTTATGGTCGTGTTTCAATTACTACAAATTCTATCTTAATGTCACATCTCATAACTTTTGTTAGAGTACGTAATGCACCTAATGGGCCCGTTAGTCTTAGGGTTAATTAGAGATAAGGGTCGCTTGCTTAGGGGTCAAGTAAGCCTTGCTTGGGAGTCAAGTAAACCTCTCTATATAAAGAGAGGAGATGTATCAATCTAATCAAGCAAGAATTAAGAAGGAAATCCCTTCCCTCTTGCCCGGCCGTGGGCAAAAAGGCCCCCGGCCGGCCCTCTCGCGCCCTCCTTCGAGCAGCACCATAACAATTTGGTATCAGCTAGCTTCGGTTCGATCATGTCTTGACCGCCGCCAAGCTCGTCTCCTCCGCTGCCGGTCACCTTGTCGCCTCCGGCGACCACCACGACCGTCACCCCGCTCCTTCCCGCTCGGGATCCTCTGTCGCGCCCGCCCCCACTGTCCTCACCTGAGAGGAGATGTCCGGGGTGCTGCGGGACCTAACCCAGGTGGTCCAGAAGATCCACCTGTTCTTGGCCGGGTCTTACGGGCCGCACTCGGTTGCGCCGCCCATAGCCGCCCCCGCGCCGCCGTGGCTGCCGTGGCAGCCGCCGCACCAGGCGGTCTTCGCCACGCTCGTCAGGCCGCTCCAGCAGCCGTTGCAGCTGCCATCCATCGCCACCACCGCCCAGCCCTGGCTGCAGTGGCAGCCGCCGCTCCTGGCGGCCTCCGCCGCGCCCGGCGGTCCACCGCAGCAACCGTTGCCGCTGCCCGGCGCGACAACGCAGCAGCCGCTGCAACTGCAGCAGCCACCGCCGGTCAGCTCCACCGCCTAGTATGGGATGCCCTACGACGGGAGTGCAACGACCTCGTTCCCATCAGCGCCGCCGCCATCCCAGGGCGTCCACATCCAGCAGATCAAGTCCCTACCATCGCCGTCACCGCTTCCGTCTTGGATCACTACCCGCCACGTGTCGGCGGCGGTGAGGCTGCAGGCTGCTGCGCGCGGCCTCCTAGTGCGTCGGTGTGTGCGGGAGATGCGTGGTCTGCAGCTGCCGCTCCTCCAAGTTGCCCTTCGCTGCACAAAGGACCTCGATCTGGTCCGCTGCGTCGGGAATTTTGGGCATGCGGTTTCCCCCACAAGCGGCGGGCATGCTGTTTTCCCCGTGGGCAGTGACCTCAAAGTCTGCGACATCGGCGGTTGGGGGGACGCACCTCTCCTCGACACTCTCCATCGCAAGCCCTCCACTCCTCCATGTGCAATGCAGACCAACAGCCATACACATGCACTCCTTTTATCCAGGTGGTGTCCATGGGATCCAGGTGGTTGTACACGTACACGTCCAAAATAAAGTGTCCCAGTCTATTTCAGGTTGAGAGTAATAACACAAGCCGAGATGTAAAAGGCTTGTTTTTAGGTGTTAGGTTTGTGTTGCGTCGAGTCATGGTTATAAGTTGGTTAGGCTGCAGTTCGAGAACAAGCTGCATGTCCAAGTGGGGTGTAGTGTTAGAGTACGTAATGGGCCTAATGGGCCCGTTAGTCTTAGGGTTAATTAGAGATAAGGATCACTTGCTTAGGGGTCAAGTAAGCCTTTCTTGGGAGTCAAGTAAACGTCTCTATATAAAGAGAGGAGATGTATCAATCTAATCAAGCAAGAGTTAAGAAGGAAATCCCTTCCCTCTTGCCCGGCCATGGGCAGAAAGGCCCCCGGCCGGCCCTCTCGCGCCCTCCTTCGAGTAGCACCATAACAACTTTCAATATCACAATTTGTAAAAACAAAAAATTTATTTCAGTATCAATATCACAAATAAAAAATTCCAGTATTACACATAACAAAGTTCAAAATGACAAGTGGTGATTTCAGTGTCGCAAATTCAACTTCAATACCACCATATTACAATTTCAACGTCACAAATCACATATTACAAAATCAAGTACCGGAATTGAAACCACACATCAGAAATTTAATATGACGAGTGATGATTCCAGTGACACAAGGTCAACCTGAATGCCACCATATTTCTCTTTTCAGCATCACAAATCACATATTGCAAATTTCAATATAACAAATTCAACTTCAATGCTGACATAGTACAAATTCCAATATTACACAACACATATTTCAAATTTCAATATCCCAACAAAAATATTCCAATTTCACAACAAAAATATTTTGATTGCGGTACATTTCAATAACAGAAGCAGACGCATTCCAATTTCAATATGACAACTCACTGTTTTCAAACAGAAATATCTCATTTTAGTAAACAATCATATCAAATCCAGAAAAAGGTAAAAATCTATTTCAAATTCAAGTGGCAAATGTTTCAGTAACTAATACTATGTCCGTCTCAATATATATAAATGAATCATATATTTCAAATAAATAAAAAGGATGTGAATTGCATGTTTCAGTTTCAAATTGAAAGGAAAACGGCAGGTGTGAAGTGCACAGATCATTTCAATAACTCGTATTTCAGTTTCAGTAGCTGATCCATTCCAGTAACAAATAGTTCTTGAAATGTTCCTGAAAAATATCATGGACTAGTACGTGTTGTCATTGTTCCTAAAAATTTCAGTAACATCAACTAGTACACGGTGCATCAGGATGGAAATCCAGCACAAGTAGTAGAACAGGCTCAACAAATCGATTAAACAAGGGAAGCGACTAGGGGTGAAGCCCGCATGGAACACAAAAAAATAATGGACCAGGGAGAAATCAAGGATGGATGAGCCAGAACCAACCTTGCGCATATCGATGGCGATAGCGTGATCCGCGTGCGGTCGCCGGAGATGAGAAAATCCTGGTCCAGGTCGCCGGAGATGACATCCAGTGGGCACCGACTCGGTCGGGATCGGCACCGGGGTTAGCGGGATGGCGCCATGACGGCGTCCCGCTGCGACGACCGGACGGCGCGCCTGTGGGACTTGCATTCCCCACAGGGCGTACGGGCGAGCCGGCGACGGCCAGCTGTGCGTGGAGATTGACCCGGCTTCCAGGCGACTTGCGCTCCCAGATCAGGAGCAGGCGGCGCCGCTGTTGTTCGCGGCCTCGGCCGCGAGGCCGGGGGCCGTCCAGGTGAGGAGCTGGGCTCGGAGAGGAAGGGTGCCGGCGACCATGAGGGTACCGATGTCGCTAAAAAAGACTTTGGCATTAGGCCTGGCCCCGACATCCCATATGTTTAAGTGCTCTTCCGTTGCCACAGGCCCACAGCCGTTAGCAAATTAACGCCCAACCCCAGCAAAAAAAGAAGAAGCAAATTAACGCACACGTGACTCCGCTGAATTGTGCAACAACCGTTCTCTGCGCAGTGCTAGCCGTGTATTTAATCCTTTGCTTAGCAAGCTAATAAGTTCTGGTCGACTCTCTACTCTGCCCCTCTACCTTTCAGCCTCATAGGCGATAGAAGTCCATAACTAGAATGGAACAGCCGACCGGCGAGCAGGATGAGCTCAACCTTGAACTCACCCTCCCCATCCCGGCTGCACCGGGTCCCGACGAGGGCTTCTTCCTCTGCGCGCACTGCGACCGTAAGTTCCGCAGCTCGCAGGCGCTCGGCGGCCACCAGAACGCGCACAAGCACGAGCGCAGCGTGGCCAAGCGCCGGCGGCTGATTGCCGCCGCAGCGCGCACGGATGGTGCCGGTGCGCCTACTGCAGTGGAGGATGAGGGCCAGACGGGGTATGGCGGCAGAGGCGGCGGCGATTTCCGGTCTGCGGATGGAAAGGCGAGAAGGACCGAGCCGTGGAAGTCAGCCGCTGTTGGGAAGGCCTGCGAGCGTGGCAGGACATCGTCGGAGCACGGCGCCGCCGACGATGTGGACTTGGCTCTCAGGCTATGATCGATCTGCTCATGTGTTCTTGATCACGGCCCAGTTCCCCACCCTGATTTGCTAGTTGACCTCGCACATCCGCGCTGTTTCGGTATGCCAAGGTTTTCTTTCCTGATACATATGTACTTGTGAAACTGCTTCTATGCTTGCCTGTTTCAAGCTCTGCGTGTGTTGGATTCATACGTTCTTCTTTCAGTTGAGTTTTTTCTCATGAAATTCCTTGACCAGAAAGAACGTTTGGTAATTTACTTTCATTCGTTCGAAAGGCGCGAAGTTTCGATTTCTTGTTTTCCCAGTTCTATTGTTCTATCTTTGCTTGCTGAGCTTCTTCAAGTGATTCAAATATATATTCCATGAGTGTACATTTTTTGTAATCCCTGATTAATGTCTATTGTGTTACTGTGAGCGCCAGCGAGATCTTGAGTTTAACAGCTAGTTCGTATATACAAAGGTGAGTTGCACGTATACAACCAGTCAAGCTGCCACACGAGATCGAGTGTTGATCCCTAGGAGAAGCTAGCATCTTGTGTGACTGATTTGGCTGGCAGGAGCACTACAACACCCACTTAGAGAGACAGTCCAATGTCCTCTGAAATTTCCACATTTGAACGAAATATTAGTGAATTTTAAGGTATAGAAAATGAATGTAAAACATGCACATATCAATGACTTGATTTGGAAATATAATCCTAGAAGAGATTATGGTTAGTGTGTGTCACATGCATTCTTGAATGTAGCCAGCATGGTGGCCCTCGCAAATCCAAGTGCATCATCTCTAGTAGGTTGAGTATTCGCCAGACATTTTTGCCTCCTAATTACACCACTGAACGCAAAATACACAGTATTTGTGCCTTGGACATTTATTTTATATATAATAAATAACCAAAAAGAATTATGAAACATTTATCTATGAACAAACTGACAGGGTCGATTCTTTTTTCTCTCAGTAAACAACAATTCGGTGTGGAATTGTGAGCACACCAATAAAACAAACCTGCATTTCGCACGCCCGCCCACTAGATCTTCCGTCTTGTACTCGCTAATGTAGGTCTGTAGTTCTCTGTCTGTATAGTCACACTAGTAATTAACATGGATACTTACAAATAATTTTCATTGGAGATATATCTTAATGCAACTGCGGTGATATATTGGTTGTTATTTACTTAGACATAGTTATGAAGATCTATTAGTTGATTAATTTTGTCTAAGTACAGTTATGAAGATCTAACAAATGCAGTTTTTTTTATGTATTGGCTATTTAGATTGATTTTTTGAAAATCGTATGTAGATCTAGATGTGATAGGTTTGATATGATTATGTATTAATGTGTTATGATATGTTCACATTAAATTATGTAGATCTAATGGGTTATGATATGTTTGGATGCAATCGATGGATGTGGTCTGTTTAGGTACGGTTATGGTGGTCAAACATATTCTACTATTAGCGAGTTTGTTATGTAGATCTAACAAACACGACATGTCTAGGTACAATTATGTATCTAATGGTTGCAATCTACTAATAAAAAGATGGTCCGTCAGATCGACGATCGGATGTTTTGCTTTTTTTTTATATAGAACTAGTGTCTCTATCTTTTTTGATGGTCTATAAGATCCAGGGCTAGGGTTTTCTTAATTGATAGTTATCATAGTTAGTAGGTTCCCAAATAGTTAGTTATAAATGAACATATATGCTCACATGTGTAGTAGTACCATATACAACGAGCTATGCTCAAACTCCGATGGGTGACATAGTTATCAAGAAAATTAATTAATATTTCATGTGTGTATAGAGAAAATACCATTTCATTTCCCATAAACTAAGCAGGGTTGAGGGAAGTAGAAAGCTAAAACCTAGATGTGATCCTCACAAACTCTTAACATATATGTAAAGCTCGTCGGATGAGGCGTGTTAAGCCAGCATGCATGTTTTTCCTAGGAGTGAAAATTTGAAATATCTTACTACTTTCGGCCTAGAGCAAAATATGAATTGGTCATCGACGACGTCCAATTAAAGATGGATGAGTTCGAATTCAGTATTTCCAAGAAAGTTGGCAACAATTAGCTTTACCCTCAATATATGTATCATGTAACTTATAGGACATTTAAATGATAGTCCCTTCATTCCAAATGCAGCACATTTTTTTCTTCAGAAACCAAGCTTGGTTAATTTTGACGAAGTTTATAGAAAATAATATCTAACATCTATGATACAAAATAAATATCATTAGATACATCACATCATATTGTATTTATTTGCTGATGTCTCCCAATAAACTTGGTCAAACTCAAGAAGCAGGTTGAATTTTGGAAAATATATAATATTAAAGGGGCTACATCTCCACTGTAGGGCTCCTGACAATTAGCTCAATTATTGAGTGTTAACCCTTCCTAACTCCTTCTCTTTTGTTAGTTAATTTTTTTCCTTTATTTTGCTGTTGGATCGCTAGCATTGTAGATCTTAGCTGATTTGCCTTCTGTAACTTTGAGTCATCTCCGCATTCTTCTTCTAATACAATATGACGTATATTGACGTCTGTCCTGAATCTGAGAAAAATAAGGCTATTAAGGACACATATGAAGAAAGAATACAACTGATGAGTTTTTTCAACCATGCATTTTATCAAAAGTTGACCCTACAAACAGCTTATATAATGTTTCATGCCCAAATTAATAAAGTAATCCCTATATCAATAAGAGTTTGGGAATGTATGTAGAACTTTGGCTCTTTGTAGAGCCACACCTTTGCACACAGAAATAGTCATCTATGTTTCCGCTACGGCCTTTTTCTTACTATATAATAATACTAATCCTATATAGCTTTGTAGATGCCATAGGGTCACACTATTGTACAGTATATTCCTATGTATAGGGGTGCACATACTCCAATAGAAAATATGCATCAAATAAATCCTCTCCTGGGCTCCCTGCCCGCAACTGTAAACATCTCAACGCACCCTAATTATACGTTTTGAAATCTCTTTTTTAATACTGAGAATATCTATGTGGCGAGGCTTATAAGCACATTTTTCTGGAACAAAGGCACCCGAAGCACCCGACTTTAAATATATGAACCCCGAAACATGACCATAGTGTACAATTAAGACATCAATACTATCAAAACAAAAATTCCATTCCCCTTGTGTAGTTAGACTTATGGCTTGTTGATGGATTCATGAGCTTGGCTTGTGAGCATGATAGTGCAACAATCTTTTCAACCAGGTAATTCATATGTAACAATCAGTAGACACCCCAAGCTAGGACATAGACACTTGGGGTTTGTTTCGATGGGAAAGCTCACATCTTAATGGTCCAAATGAAGAGGTTAAATTTAGTGCTATATCATGATTAAGCCAACTATTACTACTGGCTCGGTTGATTGGTTTTGAATGTGGGAACCACCCATTCGGGCAGCCCCAACTAAGGAGCGAATATGCATGGTGGCACATGATTAAGGAGACCACAACGAGGGATGACCTGTGGGTGATTCATGGAGATGGCGAGATGGGGCTTGTGGCTAATTTCTTCGCAACAGTTAGTATCACAAGCCACAGTTTTAGTAAATTTAAGTGGAAGACATCGAAGATGGGAAATGGATAGTGACACAGACCTAAATTTTCCTTCTTATTTTCTAACTTAGCGGCCATGCATTTTATCAAGAGTCAAAACTGCGTACAAACATCTTACATAATGTTTCATGTTAAAATTAATAAAGTAATCCCTAAATCAATAAGAGAAGATTCGGGAACGTATCTAGAGCTTTGACTCTTTGTAGAGCCGCACCTTTGCGAGCCTATAGTCATCTATGTTCCCTCTCCGGCCTAATTTTCACTCAGTACTAATCATATATTGCTTTTGTACATCAAAAAATTACTTTGGTGCATGTGCTCCAGTGAGCACTATATTTTGAATAGTCTCATAATGGTACTCCCTCCTTTCCGGTTTATAGGGCTCAATTTAAAAATCTCTCCAATCAAGATAGATGGTGAGTGGTGGGATACACTTCGTAGTTTGCAAAAATACTTAATTAGTGTCCTCTTTTTCTCAAAAAGTTGTGTTTATTGATACATTAATTAAAATGCATGCATACATGACGACTAAATGACGAAAAACTTTTACATGCATTGGTGAGTTTTTTCTTGATCCGTGCAAGCAGTGATTTAGTGCACCTTGAAATCTGAGCATGTGATGGTAACTAGTATAATTGAGATTTATAATTTTTTCTTGAGATAAGACCAATAAACCGGAAAGGAGGGAGTATTTTGAAGTCTAAAAAAATTCTGATTTTTTACATGTTAAATACGGATGTATATTACACATGTGTGAAGTTTGGTGATGAAATAAGTAACCCTGTAAGCTCCACAAAAAAATTGCTCGAAAAACCCGCTTCACATTGTAATGCCATATGGTCACACTATTGTACTCCAATACATTCCCATGATTAGGGATGCAGATATTCAAATAGAAATCACGCATCAAATAAATTCTCTTCTGAGCTCCAACTGGTAGTCGTAAACATCTTTATGCAGCCTAATGATACGTTCTTAAGTCTCTTTTGGTAATACCGACTGCATCTATGTGGCGAGGCTTGTAGGCACATTTTTTGTAGAAGAAAGGTACAGGAAAAGTCCGTCATTAAATCGATAAGCCCGAAACACGGTCATAGTGCACAATTATAAGGGCATTCATATTACTTGAATTAAAAAAAATCTTCCCTTGTGCGGTTAGACTTGAGGCTTGTTGATGGATTCATGAGCTTGGTTGTGAGCATGATAGCCCAGCCGTCTTTTCAACCGGGCAACTCAAATGTACTAGCAATCAGTGGACGCTCCAAGCTAGGGCGTAGACACTCGGGAGCTCACATCGTAATGGTCCAAACGAAGACGATATTCTTGAGTGCAATGTCATGATTAAGCCACCAAGCAGTACTAGCTCGGTCGGTTGGTTTAGTACGTGGCCACGTGGGGGCAACCCATCCCTGCAGCCCAAACTGCTAAGGCGGGTTGTAATGAGAGTATCATATAGTAGTATCATGCATATGATACTAGTGTATAATACTATATCCGTAATGCATGGTCTCATATGTTGATATCATATAAGACAACATTTATTGTCATTTATTAAACAAAATTGCACATCATTTTATATGATACGGTATCATGATATGATACTCAAGCCTCTCTTTCTTATTTAATTCTATGCCACCTCATCAAAATTGCTTAGTTGTCATGCATGATACTACCTATGGTACTCCTATTACGACCAGCCTAAGAAGCGAACATGCATAGCGCTTTGGATGTGTTATGGCGTCCAAACTAAGCAAAGCCGAGGTTAAAGTAGATACAGAGGTAGGTTTAGAAGTATGCCAAATTACGACGTCCGTTGAAGCTCTGCCTGTCGTGGTACTAAGTCTGACAATAAGAATATGGGGTACGTATGGAGAGGCAAGGTCCTAGCTACGGCAAGGTTGTACGCAAGTGTTTATGAGTTCAGACCCCTCTTGGAGGAGGTAAAAGCCCTACGTCTCGGTGCCCGGAGGCGGTCGACTGGATTATGAGTATGTGTGTGTGTTACAGGGGGTGCGAACCCTTGTCCCAGAAGAGGTGGATGGCTTATATAGAGTTCGCCGGGACCCCAGCCATCTCCCATTACAGAGGATTGAATGTACATAAAGACTGAGGCGTTACTGGTAACGCCAGTCTTAAGTGCCTTTAATGACCTTAAAGACTACGGAGTGAATGCTCGCACGTTGTTGTTCTGAGTGACTTGTATGGTCGAGTGGTTGACTGGTCGTGTGACTTCGGGAAGGAGAGGTATCCGAGTGGTTAGTTGGTCGAGTGGATTGCACTCGACACCTTTCCTAGGTACCCTTTGTTGTCTCTTGAGATTCTTTGCTTCTAGGATAGTGACCTTAGGTAGGGTGTATAGGTCAGGCCTGTCACCCTACCCTAGGTCTGTATCCTCATCATTAGCCCCCGAACGGATTAAGGTCTGAGTGGAAAGAAGATTGAAGTTGATCTTGCTCCGAACTTTGCGCTTCATAAGTATTTACGCAGGACGGAATACTCATGTTAGAACTTCAGCTTCGCTTCAGTCGCCTTGATCGATTCAGAAAGTTGCCGAGTGAATTTGCAACATCATCTGTCGAGTGTTGTTTCTGGGCGTGAAATCTTTGGCGCGATTGGTTGCGGCGTATCCCGGATCTCACGGGATTCGAAATTTCAGGGAAGCGCGCAGGACGGAGTGTGCCGAGGTAAGCGGGATGGATAGACGGGAGTGCCTCGATCTCCATGCCACCTTTTTCACCACGTACCCAGCGCATGACTGTTGCGGGATTTGACGGGATCGCTTGGACCCATCCGTCAGCCACTCGGAAGTGGGCCTTTATAAGGCGACGGAGCCGAGGCGCCTGCACTGTGCGCATCCATTTCTCCCCTTTTCCTCCGCTTCTCCAGTGCATCCGGCTCCTTCGCTCTCGACGCCGCCGCCACCATGGTGAAGGACAAGACGGTGTGGCTGGAACGCGCGAAGAAGGCGACGGGGGCGGAAAAAGGCAAGAAGCAGAATCGCGGGTCGTCGTCGCGCTCGACACTCCCGCCGGGTTGGATCCAAGGCGATTGGATCCGGTCTTCGCTCCGACAGGAAGATCTGGACGAGCTGGTGGAGTCCAGGCTGATCGCTAAGGGTGCTACAAGGTTGTCGGAGGGGGAGACGGAGTCGCAGCCACAACCGGGTGAGTGTGTACTGCTCGCCACCCATGTCGACCGGGGCTTCTCGCTTCCTCCACACCCCTTTTTCCAGGGTTTCTTGAACTTCTTCGGCGCCCAACTCCATCATTTTTCTCCCAATACCATCACATATCTTGCTGCATTCGTGTCTATGTGCGAGAACTTTCTGGGATGTCGACCGCACTGGGGTCTTTTCAAGCACATTTTCACCATCGGTTCTCACACTTGTGGAAAACAGGGCTTTCGTTCGGGCCTGGCCAGCTCATCAGTCCCGGTTCTTCACGAACTGGGACCCATGGGGGGGATTAGACTCGGTTCATGAGCCCAGGGGCCGGCCGGGGCCTCGTGGGCATTAGTCCCGGTTCGTCTGGATCCATATGTCCCAGTTCTAGGCACGAACCGGGACTAGTGGGCCGCGCTCCTGGCCCACACCCATTCGTACCGGTTCATGCCTTGAACCGGTGTAGAAGGGGGCCTTTAGTCCCGGTTCATGCCACGAACCGGGACAAATAATTTGCCTATATATACCCATCCCCGCGGCAGAGCACTCCACAGTGCTCTATTTTTTCAAGCCGGCGAGGGGAGGGCATTTGGGTGCTCTAGTTCACCTCCTATGCACATGAGGTGTTTGATGAAATGCCCGAGCCACACTAGTTAAGCTTTCTCCTCTCGAAGCTCGACCTCGGAGCTCCATTTTTCACGAGATTTGTCTAGATTTAGCGGTCCGTCACGCCCCATCCCCGTTTTCATCGCCGTTGATCGCCCGCGCCGATCTCGTCGCCGGCACCACCGTGGTGAGCCTCTTCTTCTTATCTTCTTTCTGATTTTCTTACTTTAGATAGATACTAGTCTGATTTTCTTACTTTAGATAGATATTTGTCTGATTTTCTTACTTTTGACACACATAATTATATATAATGCACGCAGATGAACCGGCAATGGATGTATGGTGACAGACACACCTCCGAGTACATTAAGGGCATGCATAATTTTCTCGAAGTGGCTGAGGCAAACAAGCAGAATGGTTTTATGTGTTGTCCATGCCCTAAATGTTGGAATACGAAGTCTTACTCTGACCGGAAAATCCTTCACACCCACCTACTTTACAAGGGTTTCATACCACACTATAATGTTTGGATGAGGCACGGAGAAATAGGGGTTATGATGGAAGACGGGGAAGAAGAACAGAACGATGACAACTATGTGCCCCCTTAATACGGTGATGCTGCAACGGGGGGAGCTGCTGAAGATCAAGAGGAACCAGGATGTGCCCGATGATGCTGCAACGGGGGAAGCTCCTGAAGATCAAGAGGAACCATACGATGTGCCCGATGATGATGATCTCCGTCGGGTCATTGTCGATGCAAGGACGCAATGCGAAGGTCAAAAGGAGAAGCTGAAGTTCGATCGCATGTTAGAGGATCACAAAAAAAGGGTTCTACCCCAATTGCAAAGATGGCAACACAAAGCTGGGTATCGTACTGGAATTGCTGTAGTGGAAGGCATAGAATGCTATGCCTAACAAAGAATTTGAGAAGCTACTGAAAATATTGAAGAAGAAGCTTCCAAAGGATAACGAATTGTCCGACAGTACGTACGCATCAAAGAAGGCCGTATGCCCTCTAGGATTGGAGGTGCAGAAGATACATGCATGCCCTAATGACTGCATCCTCTACCGCGGTTCATACGAGGATTTGAATGCATGCCCGGTATGCAGTGCATTGCGGTATAAGATCAAACGAGATGACCCTGGTGATGTTGACGGCGAGCCCTGCAGGAAGAGAGTTCCTGCGAAGGTGATGTGGTATGCTCCTATAATACCACGGTTGAAACGACTGTTCAGAAACAAAGAGAATGCCAAGTTGATGCGATGGCACACTGAGGACCATAAGAAAGACGGGAAGTTGAGAGCACCCGCTGACGGGTCGCAGTGCAGAAAAATCGAGAGAGAGTACTGGGCTGAGTTTGCACATGACCCAAGGAACATATGGTTTGGTTTAAGCGCGGATGTCATTAATCCTTTCGGGGAGCAGAGCAGCAATCACAACACCTGGCCCGTGACTCTATGTATGTATAACCTTCCTCCTTGGATGTGCATGAAGCGGAAGTTTATTATGATGGCAGTTCTCATCCAACAACGACATTGATGTGTACCTAAGGCCATTAGTTGAAGAACTTTTACAGCTGTGGAATGGAAACAGTGTACGTGCGTGGGATGAGCACATACAGGAGGAATTTAACCTGCACGCGTTGCAGTTTGTAACCAACAACGATTGGCCCGCTCTCAGTAACCTTCAGGACAGACAACCAAGGGATACCACAGATGCACACACTGTTTAGCTGACACCGAAAGTATATACCTGGACAAATGCAGGAAGAATGTGTACCTGGGCCATCATCGATTTCTTCCGACCAACCATCAATGTCGAAAGAAAGGAAAGCATTTCAAAGGCGAGGCAGATCACCAAAAGAAGCCCGCCATGCGTACCCGTGATCACGTACTTGCTATGGTCAATGATTTACACGTAATCTTTGGAAAGGGTCCTGGCGGACTAGCTGTTCTGAGTGACGCTGAGAAACACGCACCCATGTGGAAGAAGAAATCTATAATTTGGGACCTACCCTACTTGAAAGACCTAGAGGTCCGCTCTTCGATCGATGTGATGCACGTGATGAAGAACCTTTGCGTGAACCTGCTAGGCTTCTTGGGTGTGTATGGGAAGACAAAAGATACAGCTGAGGCACAGGAGGACCTGCAACGTTTGCACGAAAAAGACGGCATGCCTCCAAAGCAGTATGAAGGTTCTGCCAGCTACGCTCTTACCAAAGAAGAGAAGGAAATCTTCATTGAATGCCTGCTTAGTATGAAGGTCCCGACTGGCTTCTCATCGAATATAAAGGGAATAATAAATATGCCAGCAAAAAAGTTCCAGAACCTAAAGTCCCATGACTGCCACGTGATTATGACGCAACTGCTTCCGGTTGCATTGAGGGGGCTTCTACCGGAAAACGTCCGATTAGCCATTGTGAAGCTATGTGCATTCCTCAATGCAATCTCTTAGAAGGCGATCGATCCAAAAATCATACCAATGCTAAGGAGTGATGTGGTGCAATGTCTTGTCAGTTTCGAGCTGGTGTTCCCACCATCCTTCTTCAATATCATGACGCACGTCCTAGTTCATTTAGTTGACGAGATTGTCATTTTGGGCCCCGTATTTCTACACAATATGTACCCCTTTGAGAGGTTCATGGGAGTCCTAAAGAAATATGCCCGTAACCGCGCTAGGCCAGAAGGAAGCATCTCCATGGGCCATCAAACAGAGGTTGTCATTGGGTTTTGTGTTGACTTCATTCCTGGCCTTAAGAAGACAGGTCTCCCTAAATTGTGGTATGAGGGGAGACTGACTGGAAAAGGCGGAGGGGACTCAATAATATGCAGGGACGAATATTCTTGGTCTCAAGCACACTACACAGTTCTACAGAACTCTACCTTGGTGACCCCGTATGTCGATGAACACAAGAACAGTCTGCACTCCAAACACCCGGAGCAGTGCGATGACTGGATTACATGTGAACACATCAGGACTTTTAGCAGTTGGTTGGAAAAACGTCTCAGAGGTGAAAACACTATTTGTGATGAGCTGTACTCATTGTCCAGGGGACCATCTTCGACTGTAATGACTTACAAAGGATACGAGATAAATGGGAATACATTTTACACGATCACCCAAGATAAAAAGAGCACCAACCAAAACAGCGGTGTCCTCTTTGATGCAGCAACCGAGAGGGGAAAGGACACATAATATGGTTACATAGTGGACATATGGGAACTTGACCACGGAGTAGATTTTAAGGTCCCTTTGTTCAAATGCAAATGGTTCAATCTGTCAGGAGGCGGGGTACAGGTAGACCCACAGTACGGAATGACAACAGTGGATCTGAACAATCTTGGGTACACTAACGAACCGTTCGTCCTAGCCAATGATGTGGCACAGGTTATCTATGTGAAGGACATGTCTACCAAACCGAGAAAAAACAAAAAAAATAAGGAAGCGAATACATCATACGATGAGCCAAAGGGCCACATAGTTCTTTCAGGAAAAGGGGACATCGTGGGAGTGGAGGGCAAGACAGACATGTCCGAAGATTCTGAAAAGTTTCATGAAATTCCTCCCTTCAGAGTCAAGGCTGACCCAAGCATCCTGATAAATGATGAAGATTATCCATGGTTACGGCGCAATAAGGAAAGGATACAAGCAAAGAAAAAGTGAAGACTTTCTCCACAACTATTATGATGATACCATGCATACTTTCAACCTTTTCATAGTTCATTCGAAATGCCTGTTGTAACACACAAGTTTCCGTATAATATCCTGATACTTCGAAAGAGATTGTCCGTTTTGTACATGAAGTGCATCTAGTTTTTGTCGTAACCCTCTCAACTTTCTTGCACATGCTATGTGGATGAAATGATGATACCATGCCAACTTTCAACCTTTTCAGAGTTCATTTGAAATGATTTCATAAAATCTAATAGCAAAAGGAATAAACTAAAAAGCTTTTATGAACCTCTAGTATTTTTAAACTAAAATTATGTAAAATTTATGCAACTAAAATTATCAAAGTATTTTCTGTTCAAAACATGAAAAGCAGAAAGAATTATCATAAAGAATTTTTTGTTAGAAACTTTAGTAGCAAAAAGAATTTTCATAATTTTTTTTATAGAAACTAAAATAACGAAATCTGTTTTTTAATATAATGATAAAACGTAGTAATATTAAATAGCAGGAAAAAGAATCACTCAAAATATATTTTTATAGTGAAGTTATTCACAAACTAGCGATTGACACAAATTTCAAAGAATTAAAATTTAAACTATTCAAATTTGGAAACTAATGGAGTAACTAAAAGTTTATAATTATTCTGAGCTAAAAGCAAAAAGAAAAAAGAATAAAAAAATAAAGCAAAAATCAAAAGAAAATAATTAATTCAGAAAACAACAAAAATACTGGAAAAAATAAAAAAATGCCGCCTAATGGGCCACACGGCCTGCATACGACTAGAAACCCATCTGGACATGGGCTAGGATGCAGGCCCGCGGGCCCAATAGGCCCAACATGGCAGTGACAAGGGTAGGCAAGTAATGTCTACATATTAGAGAGGAGCTCAGCACCTGAGCTGCAACGCAGCTTCTAAACAGGTGCTGAGCTCTCTCAGCTAGCGAGGTGGGACTAAACTTTCCACCGCACCGCGCCAGCACAAGGCCTTTAGTCCCAGTTTGTGGCACTAACCGGAACCAATGCATCCCTTTGGTCCCGGTTGGTGGCACCAACCGGAACCAATGCCCCCCCTTTAGTCCCGGTTGGTGCCACCAACTGGGACCAAAGCCCTCTGCTTCCCGCCCTTTAGGCTACTGAAAAAAGGCCTTTGGTCCCGGTTGGTGCCACCAACCGGGACTAAAGGTGGCATTCGTCCCGGTTGCTGTCACGAACCAGGACCAATGCTTCGTCTATATAACTAGCACTTGTGAAAATTTTCATTTAGTTCGTCTTCCCCGCCCCGACGATGCCGCCAGGCT
>NC_057804.1:608922754-609101976 GCF_018294505.1 Triticum aestivum | reverse complement strand
GAACTAGTTGATTTAATAAAACAACTTTATTTTCCTATATATAGAAGTAGTTTATTTTTAGTAAGTATTACTTTATTTTATTTATAAGAAGTGCTAAGTAGTTGAACTAGTTGGTTTAGTAAAACTACTTTATTTTACTATATGAGTAGTTTATTTTTAGTAAGTACTACTTTATTTCTTTATAGTAAGTGCTTAGTAGTTAAACTAGTTGATTTAATAAAACTACTTTATTTTAATATATATAGAAATAGTTTATTTTTAGCAAGAAAATTAATAGAACTAGTTTGTTTTTTTAGTTCAAGAAATTAATCCCGCATCGACGTCGACGATGCTTATCCCGCATCCTCGTCGTCGACTCGGCGGAGGAGGCCGGCTTGATCAGAGGGGCCATGTCCGGGACTGGGCTCCGCCGGGCTGGTATTGGGCGGTGCTACCTTCCGGGGGGCATAGGTTGGTGAGGAGCCAACCTGTTGTTGGCCTGATCCTTGTTTGGTGGCGGTCACGTGGGCTAGTGATGGTGCCGAGGCTTCCGGACACCGCGGAGGTGGTACGTCACCGTGTCAGCGAGGAGGACGAGCACGTCCGTTGCTACATGGTTGCGTTGGAGGGCAGGTTCGACAATACCTGGCAGGTTCTTCACGGATCTCACTGGAGCTATGATCCTGTGATGGTTCCTTCTCTTTGGGTGTCCATCGCCCACGACGATACCCGTGGGGCGCTACGGTTCTAGCTGTATTAGCGATGCTATATATATGATAGTATTCGAGGAGTATTAGTGATAATATTCAACGATGTACAGACACAAGAGATGATGATATACTTTTGCTTATAATTGAATGCATGCTAATTTGAATACTACTTTATTTTACGATTTGGTTTTGCTTACTGAATGCTCAAATTGGAAAAGTACTACTTTGAATGCTAAAATTGGAGAGCATCGTGCAGAAATCTAAGAGCCCCCTCCATCATCCGCGCCGTCGTCCCCGTCACCGACCCCCCTCCGACCTCGAGGTGAGACCAGCCAAATCTCCATGTCCATATGATTTCTATAATATGAGTCCTCGGGTTGACTTTAAGCCTGTCGAGTCTCCACCTATATGAGAGGATCGAATCCCGACTATTGTCGTGGGGGTAGCTTCTCCTTCGTTCCCGTGTGCTAGACACAATTTAGTGTAATGCACTCAGGAAAGAGAGGAGGATCTACCATCACCGACGGTCGCAAATGTCAGAGAGGAATCAGTGAGAGTTTTCAAGAAAAGGCTCGACAGACCGATAGTCAACCCATGATGAATAATAATGATCTAATTTAGGTTTTTTTAGTACATATATTTAATTGTACAAGTTTGATATTTGAATTATGAACATAGGAAATGTCGTACTCGGACGACGAAAAACGCCCCGGCGAGTGCGACTGGTGCCACGATGACCGAGGTATGTGCGACGGGTTCCTTGAGCTGGACGAAGATCAATGTTTTAGCATTAAGCTCGAGGAGACCTTCGATGTTGAAACGGTACGCAACGACGACAATAGTTTTTTTTCGTAATTAAGCACGACTTCAACTATTTTAACGTGTACTTTTCATCTTTTCCAATTTGACTAGCTTATCCCATGCTATGCAAGACGCTATGTCTTGGAGATGATGGGTTTTGAAGACCATGAAAGTATGGAAAGAAAGAAAATTCACCTAAGGACCCATCATGGTGTGGATTTTTAAGTAAAGTTGTACAATTTTGAGAGTGTAACCCATTTTGGTTGCAAAAAATGGGAAGCACTTTGCAAGATGGATGGTTTTGATGAGGGTATGCTTATCACCATGGATCTTGGTGATCCTAAAATCGAGCAAGACAATATGGACATTTGGGTCCTTGTTGATACGCTTCCAATTCTTCCCCTATGTGAGCTTCTCAAACATAGTTATTAAGTAATTTATATTGTTTATTTCAAAATAGTTGGCATCTTATTTCCATGACAACTTATTTTCATTCTTCAAAGAATGTGCGGAAGGTGGTAGATAAAACCCACTATACTGATGGCTCCTAATTAACGTATAAGGAGAAAAATCATCTGATCGCATTTTGTACTGATCTTGAGAATTACAATATCTACAATCGAACTCCTCAACATTATGGTCAATACGTGCCACTAGTGCACGTGTTGAACTACGGTAACTACCATGGAGATATCCTGGTAAGATTATTTTACTATTACGACATCCATGCATCTTTTGCATACTTCTTTAAAACAAGTACATCATTGCTAACTACGAAGTTATTACTATGTTTTTCAACAGATAATCCCGAATGATTGTGTCCCTCATCTGATGTATACGCATGGTCGCCTTGATGTTTTGAACATACAACCAGGTCATCCTATGAATCTCAACTGTCCATACCGGATTTCTAAAAGAAGTGGAGACATGACAACCAAAGAATGGAAAAAATGTATGGACAGTCGTAAGGAGGTCCTTGGAAGCAAAAGGAAGCGAAGCACAAGAATTGGAGACAGGATGATCTCCATTCTCCATAATGGAGAGTCAGAGTCTATATTGTTTTATGCTATTTTACCTTAAGGGTATTTAGGTCCTACCTGATACTGATGATCATGTGCTAAAAACAATTAAGTAGGGTTGGTTCGATGACTATGAGGATGATGATCGTATGACTTGTTATTAATAACGAGTAGTAGTTGTATGATGATGATGCATGATTAGTAGGACTTGTTATTATATATGATGATGCATGATGCGAGCATGAAGAGTTATTATATATCAGCGGGTGAAATGAACAAAGCAGTAGCATTGGTAAACCAAGCACAAAGATATAAGAGAGGACACGTCTCTCTATTAGCTACCTAATAAAAACATAAATTAACCCCCAAACCCCTAAACCAGCCCCTTTCAAAAAAAAACTCAGCTCCAGCCAGCTGCTGATGCGTGGATGCCTTTTGGTCCCGGTTTATGTCACCAACTGGGACGAAAGGCCCCCTGCCTGGGCTGGCCGCAGCGGCCACGTGGACGCCCATCTGTCCCGGTTCGTGTAAGAACCGGGACTAAAGGCCAAGGGCATTAGTACCGACCTTTTAGTCCCAGTTCTTAAACCGGGACAAAAGGCCCTTACGAACCGGGACAAATGGCCCTTTTTCTACTAGTGTTAGTCGGTGAAGAAAGCAAGCACGAGTGACGAGAAAACACATGTCATTCAGATGTGTGGGGGTTTGGGTATCCAGAAGAGGCAGAGGAGCTCTTTCCCTTCCATGACTCTTCCTGGATCGGTCAGGGGATGGCAGTCGACCTGGTTCTACTGCCAGGACCTCGCAACTCCAGGCCAGTCGACCGGACTTCCCCACTTCACCTTTGACCGTGTTCAAACTCCTTCCTCGTTGAAAGTGACTCCCGCTGAGAGCATGGAGACGAACATGCTAGTTGAGAGGGTGGTCCAACTGATCAATCAGGGTGTCACTGGCATGGATCTTCTGGAGGTATTGCTCAGTCGATGCATCCAACCTCTCCAGGCCCGTGACCATCCTATGTGGATATACTCTAGGGCCGACAACATCGCTCGGGTTCATCCAGAGGAAGTACCTGCTAAGATGGTGGCCCTGTGGTTGAAGAGCATTACAGGCAAGAAGGACAACCCTAGAGGAGCCAGAAGAGTCGACCCCATCAGAGACAGCAATCAGCCAGACAAGGTATGTCTTCCATCGCCAACTGTTTTTGGGTACATATTCCGACTGCCCTTGAGTCCGACTGACTTTTACTCGAATTCTTGTCTTGTAGGTTTTTACTGAGATGTATTCGATGCCCAATGGTGAACAAGTTCTGGAGCAAGGCCAGGAGAGAGAGGACAGTGCGTAGGAGAGCGGTGCTTGGGAATCCCTAGACTATGAAGACGAAGAGGAAAGCGACGAGTCGGACGACGAAGAAGCAGTCGACTCGCCGCCTCGCTCGGAACGCCGATCCAAGCAACACCATGACCCGGCAGGCAGGCGCGGTAAGAACGCGGCTCCAGGCACTCAAATGCAGAAGCGCACTCGGACGTGTACTCGGGAGCCAACAGAGAAAGTCACCAAGAAGCCCAAGGTTGCTCCTCCAAAAGCTCGGAAGACTCTGTCGAGGATCAAGATGGACGTTCCTGTTGCCTCTGGGTGAGTATCCTTTCTGTGTTTAACTATACCGACTGATTCTTCTATTCTAACCGAATGGATCGTGTACCTTTCCAGCCCAACCTCTGCCGCGATTGACATGGACGTTGACAAGGCCCCGGGAGATGAGGAAACCGATGACGCGGTCACCTCCTGAGCTGGTAAGTCCGCTCGACCAAAACTTATTTTGTCGATTGAGTATTCAGACAGTTGAAAATTTCTGACGTTTTCTTTTTCCTGCAGCTCCACGAGACATTGTCATGCTTCCCGGTGATGAAGAAGAAGAGGTGCCTCTGAAGGAGAGGAGGAGGAGGGGCAAGGGCTCGAGCGGGAGAGCGCTTGAGGTTGATGTCCCTCAGTCGACGCCGATGCTTGAGACGGTGGTCGAGCGATCCGGAGATCCGGTTTGGACCAACATCACATTCGCCGACCCGTTGATGACTGATCGCCCATCAGGTTTGACTGCTCCGATTCCTGCTGCTCCAGTGCAACTCCATGCATACGACCTAGTGGCTGCTTCGGCCGCCTTGGCGGCATCACTCTTTGCTACATACCAAACTCCAAACGACTTGCCAAGTGCCGCCAGGGAGGCTCTTCGCCAGGTGAATCTTGTTATGGAGCAAGTGAAGGTGATGCACAAGGCCAGTCAGGTGGCCTATAATGCTAGCACCACTCTGTAGACCAACGTCAAGGTCAGTTAACTCCCGACTGAACTTTTGAATCATGAAAAACTGCCGTTGTTGCTTCGCTGCCCATATGTGCATCTACTAGCATGGGTCTGTGTTTCATATCCGATCACCCACTGTGGTGTGCCTGCCTTAGAGTTTAAGAGGTCTTCCACTCCACTCGACTTATGCTGAGTCGAGTGTTTGTACGAACCAGTGGGGGCATGCAGAGTGCACCCACTTGGTGTAGTCCCCAAGACCACGGTTGACTGCTGGCAGTCGGCTGGGGTCTGAGAATCTACTCATTTTTTACTCATGCTGGGCAGACCATGTTGAGTGTTGATCCAAACCAGTGGGGGCACGCTAAGTGCACCCACTGGGTGTAGTCCCCGAGACTACTGTTGAATGTTTAATTCAGTATTAGTCTTAGAGTAACTTTCACTATGATTGTCTTTTGTTTGTGTCGACTGATATATATCTGATGTCTACTACACAACCTTCTTCTTGTAGACATTGTTCGGCATGCAAGTGCACGGGTATGTAGGACAGTAGCAAATTTCCCTCAAGTGGATGACCTAAGGTTTATCAATCCGTGGGAGGCGTAGGATGAAGATGGTCTCTCTCAAACAACCCTACAACCAAATAACAAAGAGTCTCTTGTGTCCCCAACACACCCAATACAATGGTAAATTTTATAGGTGCACTAGTTTTGCGAAGAGATGGTGATACAAGTGCAATATGGATAGTAGATAAAGGTATTTGTAATCTGAAATTATAAAAACAGCAAGGTAAAAAGTGATAAAAGTGAGCGTAAACGGTATTGCAATGATAGGAAACAAGGCCTAGGGTTCATACTTTCACTAGTGCAAGTTCTCTCAACAATAATAACATAGATAGATCATATAACAATCCCTCAACATGCAACAAAGAGTCACTCCAAAGCCACTAATAGCGGAGAAAAAACAAAGAGATTATGGTAGGGTATGAAACCACCTCAAAGTTATTCTTTCGGATCAATCTATTCAAGAGTTCGGACTAGAATAACACCTTAAGACACAAATCAACCAAAACCCTAATGTCACCTAGATACTCCATTGTCACCTCAAGTATCCGTGTGCATGATTATACGATACGCAGCACACAATCTCAGATTCATCTATTCAACCAACACAAAGTACTTCAAAGAGTGCCCCAAGGTTTCTACCGGAGAGTCAAGACAAAAACGTGTGCCAACCCAATTGCATAGGTTCATGGGCGGAACCCGCAAGTTGATCACCAAAACATACATCAAGTGGATCACGTGAATATCCCATTGTCACCGCAGATAAGCATGACAAGACATACATCAAGTGTTCTCAAATCCTTAAAGACTCAATCCGACAAGATAACTTCAAAGGGAAAACTCAATGCATTACAAGAGAGTAGAGGGGGAGAAACATCATAAGATCCAACTATAATAGCAAAGCTCGCAATACATCAAGATCATGCCATAGAGAGAACATGAGAGAGAGAAAGAGAGTTATCAAACACATAGCTACTGGTACATACCCTCAGCCCCGAGGGTGAACTACTCCCTCCTCGTCATGGAAAGCGCCGGGATGATGAAGATGGCCACCGGTGATGGGTTCCCCCTTCGGTAGGGTGGCGGAACAGGCTCCCGAGAGGTTTTTGGTGGCTACAGAGGCTTGCGGCGGCGGAACTCCCGATCTATCTTTGTTTCGATGGTTTTAGGGTACGTAGGCTTATATAGGCAAAAGAAGTTGGTCGGGGGAGCCTCGAGGGGCCCACGAGAGGGTAGGGCGCGCCCAGGGGGGTTGGGAACGCCCCCTATCTCGTGGCTTCCTCGACGCTCTTCTGACGTGAACTCCAAGTCTCCCGGATCATATTCTTCCTAAAAATCACGCTCCCGAAGGTTTCATTCCATTTGGACTCCGCTTGATATTCCTTTTCTTCGAAATACTGAAACAGGCAATAAAACAGCAATATGGGCTCGGCCTCCGGTTAATAGGTTAGTCCCAAAAGTAATATAAAAGTGTATAATAAAGCCCGTAATCATTCAAAACAGATAATAATATAGCATGAATGCTTCATAAATTATAGATATGTTGGAGACGTATCAATCTCTCTATTTGAGTGTAGAGGTCTTGTGATCTTGGGGCTCAACTTTCTGAGTTGTACAAGAAGCAAATCAGCCTCAATCTTGATCTTGAACTGGCGAAGAAGAACCTCAAGACTGCTCAGGAAGAAACAATCATCATGGGAGGTAATCAATCGTCAACTGTCCACCTTGTGGCTCGCATTTCTCAGTGTTTTTTCTTTCAGTCTCTTTGAACCGAGTGACTTCACACGAACAGATGTGCATAGTGAAAACTGTCAACTTCAAGCTCGTCTGAAGAGTGTTGTTTATTTAGAGAAAATAAAGGAGGCTCTGGAGAAGAAGGATCTGGAGCTTTCTGCTGCTCAGAAGGAGGCGCGAGAGAAGACAGTGCTTGCAGACAAGAAGCTGGCTTTGGTCAGCGAGTTGGAAGAGGAGAGCTCGAAGTTGAAGACCGCCATCTTTGAGGCCAATCGGGTGGTCGAGCAACTGAAGAAGGACAAGGAGAACTTAAGCAATGAAGTCAGAAGCCTCAAAGCCAAGACGGGTGAGCTGGAGTCGTATCTGGGACAACTTGCAGCAAAACTGGTCCTGAAGCATGAAGGTACCATCGTTCAACTGATTAGTTGCCGTCTATTGGAACATCTTGTCATAATGTCGACTCACCATTTTTTCCGATTGTGCAGAATTTTGTCAGGACTTTGAGGCTGAGACTGGGCGTGTCGAGATGGGTCTCGACCCCATCAACTGTCCTGTTAAAGATGATGTTGCGATGAATTTGCTGCGGTTGGAATCACGTATGGATAATGGTGTCGCTTATCTTGCCCGACTGAAGGCGGAGATGACACGGGTTGATGCTGAACTCTGGCCCTAGGCGGAACTTTCACAAGATCTCGAGTCACTGATGGCTCGACTGAATCAGATCCTGGCCGAGTGCAAGAATGGAAGAAATCATCTGCTCACTCTGGCACTGACGTTGCCCTTTCATTGGTCTGAGTGCATTGCAAAGACCAGAGAAGACAAGCCGGCGGCCCTCAAGGTTGTGAACACCAAGAAGCATACTTTCTAGTCCTTCATGGACACTTTCCTTGAAGCTGCCACTCGTATTGCAGACAACATTGATCTTGACAGTTTCTGCGATCCAGCCAGCCCTTCTCCTGACGAGTGACTGAAAAACATTATGCCCCACACTTATTTTCCTCGGAATGCCAAATGATCGTGTAATCATTAAACTCTTTCAGGCTTGATGCCTGAGTACTCTTGCCTGCTACAGTTCTGAACTTTTGTAGGGTTTATCCGAACTTGGATTTCTTTGAATATCGTGGATTTTGCTCTGTTTTTTCAAAACTGTTTCTGATTGTGCTTTGGTTCCGAGTGGATTTGACCTTCTCACCCTTTACCAAATGAAAGTACATTTTACTTGTGACAGAGCTCAAATGCGGTCTTCAGTCGACACCTCGTCTTCCTTGCGAATAGGGATGGAGGATTGTATTTGTGGTGTAGCTCAGAGGTGGTGCTCAGTCGATGCCTCGTCGTCCTTGCGGATAGGGACGGAACATTGTATTTGTGGCGTAGCTCAGAGGTAATGCCCAGTCAACGCCTCGTCATCCTTGAGGATAGGGACGGAACATTGTATTTCTAGAGTAGCTCAGAGGTAATGCTTAGTCGATGTCTCGTCGTCCTTGTGGATAGGGACAAAACATTCTATTTGTGGTTTAGGTGATTACAAGGTCGCAGCTAAGCCCCCCGAGAGGGAGGATTACTCTCCACTTAGAGTGTTTTTTAACTTAGGCGATTACGGGGTCGCAGCTAAGCCCCCGAGTGGGAGGATTGCTCTCCACTCGGAGTGTATTTTAATTTAGGCGATTACGGGGTCGCAGCTACGCCCCCGAGTGGGAGGATTGCTCTCCACTCGGAGTGTTTTTTAACTTAGGCGATTACGGGGTCGCAGCTAAGCCCCCGAGTGGGAGGATTACTCTCCACTCAGAGTGTTTTTAACTTAGGCGATTACAGGGTCACAGCTAAGCCCCCCGAGTGGGAGGATTGCTCCCCACTCGGAGTATTTTTAACTTAGGCGATTACGGGCTCGCAGCTAAGCCCCCGAGTGGGAGGATTGCTCTCCACTTGGAGTGTTTTTAACTTAGCGATTATGGGGTCGCAGCTAAGCCCCCGAGTGGGAGGATTGCTCCCCACTCGGAGTGTTTTTAACTTAGGCGATTACGGGGTCGCAGCTAAGCCCCCCCGAGTGGGAGGATTGCTCTCCACTCGGAGTGTTTTTAACTTACGCGATTACAGGGTCACAGCTAAGCCCCCGAGTGGGAGGATTGCTCTCCACTCAGAGTGTTTTTAACTTAGGCGATTACGGGGTCATAGCTAAGCCCCCTAGTGGGAGGATTGCTCTCCACTCGGAGTGGTTTTAACTTAGGTGAATCGGGTTCGCAGTTAAGCCCCCGAGTGGGAGGATGATGACCCACAAGTATAGGGGATCTATCGTAGTCCTTTTGATAAGTAAGAGTGTCGAACCCAACGAGGAGCAGAAGGAAATAACAAGCGGTTTTCAGTAAGGTTTTCTCTGCAAGTACTGAAATTGTAGGTAACAGATAGTTTTGCGATCAGATAAATTGTAACGAGTAACAAGCAATGAAAGTAAATAAAGTGCAGCAAGGTGTCCCAATCCTTTTTGTAGCAAAGCACAAGCCTGGACAATTTCTTATAATGAGAAAAGACCTCCCGAGGACACATGGGAATTATCGTCAAGCTAGTTTTCATCACACTCATATGATCCACGTTCGGTACTTTGATAATTTCACTACAAAAAAAATATACTTCCGTGATGATACGTGTTTGTCACAGTAGGTCGCGTTTTTTGTCATGCATGTACATCCATGACAAATTTATGACAAAATCAAGATAGTCATACCTGTGCTGTCGTAGAAGTGTTCCATGACATTACCAAAATTATCATCATGGAAGTGTCCACTTCCATGACGACAAATCGCGCGTCACAGAAGTGCTTTCATCAAGGGTGACCGACACGTGGCATCCACCGTAACGGAACGACGTTAAGCTATCGGGTCGGGTTTTGGATCCGATAACCCGTTAACAGCCCCGACCAATGGGGATTTTCCACGTGTAAAATCATCATTGGCTGGAGGGAACACGTGTCGGCTCATCGCTGGGACAGATGTCATCCACTCACTGGACAGAAGGCGCCTATGATACATCGACACGTGGCACGGCCCAACAGAGGCCCATTGATGTGAAAAGGCCAGCCTGTTTGACTTGGTCAAAAGGTGGCGGGCCGGCCCATGGAAAGCCTGTTAACGGCCTGTTCACATATAGCCCATTTACAGCCCGCTAACCCAAGGCCCGTTACACCCTATTCGAGTTAGGCCCAGTAGCGTCATCTGGGCCATCCAATATGATTCCAGCCCGTTTTCACTTCTGGCCCATGTATGGCCCATGACGTCTTTCGGCCCATATGAGGCCCTATGTAACTATTGGCCTATTAACGGCCCGTGGTGAAACTGGCCCGTAATGAACAGTGTATCACTTTACACCCATTAACGGCCCGTGGTGAAACTGGCCCGCATAGAACAGTGTATCACTTTATACCCATTAACGACCCGTTATTCCGTTGGGCCGTTTCCAGCCCATGTTATCTTTCGGCCTTCTCAGAGCCCATTTATTCTTGGGATCATTTCCAGCATTCATTTACTTACTGCCCATTACTGTCATTTTTTGCTTGTGGGCCAAATTCAGCCCGTGGTTACAGTCGGCCCATTTGTGGTCCATTAATACATTGGGTCGTTTTCATAGCGTCATCAAATACGGCCTATTAACGATGGCCCGTTATGGTCGGCCCATGAACGGACGATTCCAACTCTAGCCCGTTTACAGCCAGAATGCGGTCTGTTTGGCCCATGTTTGGCCAATCGATCATACGGCCCGTATAAGGCCCATTGATGATACCTCCCGTAGAAGGCCCATTGTTTCTACGGCCCGTAGAAGGCCCATTGTTTCTACGGCCCATAGAAGGGCCATTGTTTCTATGACCCGTAGAAGGCCCACTATTTCTACGGTCCGTAGAAGGCCCACTGTTTCAATGGCCCGTAGAAGGCCCACTATTTCTACGGCCTGTAGAAGGCCCACTATTTATATGGCCCGTAGGTCCAGTGTCACTACAATAAATATTAGCACATGGTTATTGTGGCCTAGTTTTAAAAAATAGGTTATTGCAGCCACTAGCAAACCGCAGAAAAAGAACTGCACTGACTACAAGCAAACAAATAAACAAGACAACAAGGAAATAAATAAGCAAGCAACTTACACTAGGCTATCACGGCTATTACACATATTACATCCACTGGGCATCAAAGTTCGCCACCAGTGCAAATATAGGGAACACAATAGCATATAAACGCCGCAGCAAAACAAGTCCAGAACTGAAACCACTTCAGAAGATCTCAAGAAACAATATCCTGGGTACCCATAATGCTGGCAAGATGCTTAGCAAGCTTATTAACTTTCTCTTGTTTGGCGCTTAAGTCCTCCAGTGCTTGTTGTTGCACCAGAAAGTATGCATCTGAATTCTGCAGGGACTTCCTCAGTCCCTTGGCTTCCTGTCGCATAACATCTGATCGATGACTTTTAACTTGAAGTTGGGACTCAAGAAGCCGAACTGATTCAGGCAATGAGTTCGAAGAGCTGGTGCCAGCAGTGATAGCGAGTAACTCGAACACTACATCAAGACAAGACTTTGGGGTTGTCTCAGTGTCTTCAATATAGTTTTTATCAACTTTCTTGGAGACCAATAGGGATGTCTCACTATCTTGAACCTTATCTACATTACTTCCTTTACCATTGCATAACAGGGTACTCTTCTCCAATATTTTATCCGCGTTCTAAAAGAGAAACAAACAAACACATCTCAGGTTTACAATGTAGTATATGAAACTCATTTTGGTAAACCAGTTCAGTAGTAAGGTGGACAGGATAACAACATGAAACAAACATATATCTATGTAGTATGGTCACTGTATGGTCTATATCATTCTAGTTTATGTTGCCAAATCAAGATAGATACAGTTCGAATCATATCTATTTAAGACAAAGCAGCATAGACAAAATATAAGTGTGGGAAACTACACAACAATAACAACACTTATAATGTGCATGGCATGAGAACATAACTGTTTATTCAATTGAAACTGAAATGAACATAGAGCAAGTTACAACAGCAAATAGCCAAACACGTTGAAGAAATAGGTTTAAAACATACCTGTTGCGCCATTAGTGTTTCAATTGCATCCTTCAAATTTGAAATTGGTTGGTATCAGTAAATACAGTGATGCAGGAGCAAAGTAGTATGAACCATAGCTATGGAACCTGACCTGAGAACAATTCTTCTTCTACTTTAAGTTGACTTTGGATTCGGAGTGGTGGTTCTCGTGATTTGGGCACTACAGTTGCCTTACTAACTGCTCGTGTTTGGGTGCTCTGTGGTGGAGACGGTCTTGTGTCAACGGGAACTGGGTGTCTATCTGCTGGGGTTGGGGTTAGAAGGGGTGTAGCTGGTTCTCTGTCCAACTGGGTAGGGGTACAATCTGCATGAGTGTGGGTTATGTGTGGTGGGGCTGGTTCTTGGGCAAGTACAACCGTGGTTCTATCTGCATCGACAGGTAGCACGATCTTTTCTGAAGACCGTGTTTTTACTCCCACAGATACTGCCATCACTCCCTCCAATTGAAATGGCTGATAAACAAGAAAAGTAATTGAATGTACAGACATTGTAAGATAGACAGGTGCAATGGATAGTAGGGAAGAAAATAGGGCATGAAATAATTCACATTTATGTTGTCTAAGCAAACATAATAGCAGGACATAATTTCACATATATGATGGCTGATTAAACAGGATAGCATGACACAATTTCACATGTATGATGGCTAACTAAACATGATAGAATGACATACTTCAAAATATGATGACTATGTAAACATGATGACATGATATAACTATACGATGTGTCTATTAAAGTGGTTGGTATGCCATAAATCACAAACATGCCGTCGATGGAAACATGAAGGCATGATATAATTCACGGACAGAATGACATAATTTAAAATATGATGACTATGTAAACAGGATGAGATGATATAACTATATTATGCCTTTAGAAAATGGGTTGGCATGCCATAATTCAGATACATGCTTTCTATGTAAACATCATGGCATGACATAATTCAAATATATGATTTATATACTAAGGAAGTGAGCAGAGGGCAATCGCATATATAATGTGTCAACTAAGGAGATGGCATTCAATGTTGTGTATATGATGTAAAAACTAAGCATTGCAATACAACATATGCATTATATGAGTAATATAACCCTGCCAAGTTTGAGCATACACCTCAGGGGGATAATAGGACTGGTCATCTACCTCTGAATCCTCCTCTAAAGAGCTATCTGTAACTAGCAAGATATCTGCTTCAGCAGGTAGCATTGTCTGCTCTAAAGACCTTGTTTTCACTCCAGATTTCTCCATCACCAATTCGAATGGCTGATGCACAGGAAGAGCAGTTGAATATACAAACATTGTCGACAAAAGCAATGATAAATACAAAAAAAAGCACGACATGATATAATTCACATATATGACACTTGCCTAAACAGCATGGCATTGCATAACTCACATACATAATGCCTTGCAACAAGATAACATTGCATAATTCACATATATAATGTCATACAACAAGATGGCATTGCATAATTCACATATATGGTAATTAGACACTAAACAGGTGGCATTCACACAAAGCATGTCTAAACTAAGCAAATAACATAGCAATGCAAGATACCATACACACGATATGAGCAACATAACCCTGCCAAGTTAGGGCATGCACCTCGGGGGGGAAATATGACTGGTCATCTGTCTCTGAATCCTCCTCTGAGGAGCTATGGGTAACCAGCCAGACATGCGCTTCATCGGATAGCATTGTCTGCTCTGAAGACCTTGTTTCCACTCCAGATTTTTCCATGACCGTGCCGAATGGCTGATGCACAGGAAGAGTAATTGAATGTACTAAAATTGTTGACAGATTTAACACGTAATAAAAAAATGATGTCATGATATAATTCACATATAAGATGACTGGGTAACCAGGGTGGCATTGCAAAATTCACATATATGATGCCTGGCTAGACAAGATGGCATTGCATGATTCACATATACGATAAATAAACTAAACAGATGGCATTGACACAAAGCATGTCTAAACTAAGAAGATGACATCTTTAATGTATACAGTAAGCAATGCAAGGCACCATATGCATGATATTACCAACATCAGCATGCCAAGTTAGAGCGAAGACCTCATGGGGTAAATAGGAGTGGTCTTCTCCTTCTGAATCCCCCTCAGAACAGTTATCTTCCTCTTGATTACGATCCGAAATGGGTGGAGGGGGGCTGCTTTTGCGCTCACCACGGAATGACGTCTGCATGACATTTTATTGCCACGCAAGGCTCGTCTCTTTTGCTCTACATGATCCGTTCCATTGTGTACAATAAATGGCATGCATAGGAATAAAACATAGTGAGATTATGTAAGGAGTGCATGCACAAATCCAGAGTGATGGTAGCAAACTGTGGATAGACACAAAACCAATGATAGCAGGCAGATAATAGATTTAGTTAAAAAATACAGATAATGGCTCCTTTAATGTTTGTTTGCACCCAACATGAAACTCATAGTAGACACCAGAGATTAACCAGATAGTAGACAGATAGTACTGATTGCTGCCCCAATATGTACCCCACAACCATTTAAAAGCTCAAGTTTCAGCATTAGTTTGGACCTGACTCGAAGTATAATAGGTGAACACGATGATAATGTAGCATGTCATCATATTAAGTGACGCATAACGTAAGCAGACACAGAAGAGTGCGACCTCTCTTGCAGACCCGTGTAGTCCTCAAGGTCATCTGCTCAGTTGATGATGGTAATGCAGTTGTCGTGGCTGCCGGCGGCAGGGAAGAAGATCTGAGGAGGCGAAAGACAGTCTGGAGAGTGGATCCCTGCTGTGGTGAACCCTTCCATTGTTGGAGCAGCTGAGCTAGGGTGGAACACAGCGCCGCAGGAGCAGGACAAACCACACAAGGTTTTCTTTGACACATATCTGTAACAGAAGTAATTGAGTAAGGGCTTGTTTGAATTTGAGGATTCTAACAATCCAGGGATAGGAAAAGATAGGAATAGGATAGGAATGCACGTGCAAAATAAAGAATTTAGAAACACAGGATTTCTGCCAATCTGGGCGTTTGATTCACAACAATTGGAAGATCACAGGATGCAAAAAAGCATGGTGAGATTAAGTCAAACCACAAGAAAATGTACGGTTATAATGCTATTATGCTACTATCTCTTAAGTCTTGTGCTTGATGAATAGGAATATGAAAAGGAGGAGAAGTGGAAATTAGAATTCCTACGGTTTTTCTTTCAAGGAGACACTAAAGGAACAAATCCTACAGTTTTCCTTTGCTCCATTCCTTTGCACCAAATTCATGAAAAGTAGTACCATAGGAAACTTTCCAATTCCTGTGTTTTTCATTCACTTTTCCTTTCAAGCATTGGCGATTCTAGTAGGCAGGCTTGAGCAAGGAAAATCCTACACTAAAAAAATGTTTTGTGCTACTGCTATTACTTTGGACCCAGGCCACTGCCATACTAGCTCAACTCCCAGGCCGATCGACAAATGCACAACTCAAACACGCAGAGATAAATAATGATGGCATTCAAGAGAGTCCATCACGAATAGCTAAGTTGCCTGGTACCTCACTGCTTGTCATATAGTAGGATAAAATAACCGTATTTCCCATTACTACGAGTGCTCAGTGGACAATATATATCACATGTAGAGTAAACAAGAGATGCAACAAGTGTACAACCTCTTTGGCGAAGCCATGTCGATCTCAGCATGATTGGGTTGGCCGGTGAGGATGCTCCGGCTAACTTTCCTGTCGGAGGAGGAGAAGATGATCTTAGGCGTCTGGAGATGGAGCCCGAGGTACTGCTCCGCTGTGATGGAGGGTTTCGTTGTTGGAGCAGCTCCGGTGAGTTGTACGACACCGAGGCTGAAGCAGGACAAGAGAGACAACGAACAACGTTAACCTGAGTGGAATTCTAATAGCATCTCCAACACATGACATAAAATACATAACCACAAAGTGCTAGATGTAAAATACATCAGCCGCTCATCTCTCAACTTAATTGTCGAAACTGAACTTAACTGTCGAAACTAAACTTAACTGTCGAAACTGAATTTTGCTATCGAAACTGAATTTTGCTGTCGAAACTGAACGCACTAGCAAGTTGAGGCTACACGTCGGTCGACTGACTTTTTCATCTCTGGTCAGTCGATTTTGTAGCCGTTGGATACGAAATCAAGGGCATGCGGTTCATCTTCAACCTCCACCCCCCTGAGCCGCCAGCCATCACCGGCCAAACAGCAGCCCCCCGCCGCCCGCGGCCGGTGGTGCGCCGCCCCGCCCGCCCCGAAAACACTCCCCACCGCCGGTCCGCCACCGCCCCGGCCATCCCTCTAGGCCCCCCCGTGCCGAGCGTTTTCTCCGGCGATCCCCACGCCACCGCCCCGCCAACGCCCCGCCACCGCCGGTGACCACTGCCCCCATCCTGAACCCTAAGATAGATAGTGGGGTACCTCTCCGGCGAGGCCCCCTCCTTGCCGTGGCTGGTTCTTCCTTCACCCCGGTGAGCCCACCCCTTGAAAATCGACTGACCCAAAAGTCGATTCAGTCGACTGAAGTGTAGCGAAATCGGAGCAGCATCGCAAGCAAGAGCAAGAGCTAGAGCAGCAGCGCGAGCAAGAGCAATGGCAAGAGCAGACCAGGAAGGGGACCAAGAGCAAGAGCAGAGCAGCAGTGCGAGCAAGAGATAAAGCAGCAGCATCTCCTACTGATGTGGACGTCATCGCCAAGGGAGCGATGCTGTGGAGGAAGTGTCCGGCGATGCCGCCGTGGATGGAGCCACGCCGTGTCGGCTCGGGACCGAGCGCCAACAGCACCGTGAGATCGAATCAAGAAAAAAATGCGGCGATTAGTGTACAGCCTCTTTGGTAGCGCCGATTAGGCCGCAGCTTCATCCGAGGAAACGGTGATGATGATGCTCTTCCGGTGGTGCAGGTGAAGACGGCGGTGTGGGAATGGAAGTGGCATGAAAGACGAGGGGAACGTCGGGACAACTCCTTGGAGGTGGAGGACGGGGTGGTTGAACCGGCGGGACGATGAGATCGACGACGGATCCTCATCCGGTACGGTGGATGAGGGACGTCGAGGTGTTGCTGTGGACGACGTCGTCGGGGAAGAGGCTCCGGTTGGGTGGCGGACGGAGCAGGGTGTGGGGTTTCATCGCGGGTGTTCGCGGCCTCGGTGTATGAATGGGTGGGCGGATGGGATGGCAGTGGGGAACCATGGCTTAGAGACGCGCTTGTCTGAAATGTGGGGTAAGTTACGAAAGTACCCCCCACCGATTTGAGGCGGTTCTTTTAGTTCAGGGGTACCACGGACATTTCGCATGTCGGGATTTCACAGGAGGTGGGAGTTTTCGCGCGCATTGTAATTTCGGAATTGCAAGGCACGGGTTGAGATGGACGGAGTTGTCAGAGCACAACGAGACAAAGATATATCTTAAATATTTCGGGCTAACAAGGCGCGGGTTGAAGAGGCGGGAGTTTCGCAGCATGATAGACAGAGACGCTAGCTTCAATTTTCGGCATAACAAGGCGCGGCTTGAAATTTCGGAAGAACAAGCTTAACGTGTACCCAAAAAAAAGACAATTTGCACCTCAACACGCACAACACACACACAAACACCATTTAGACTAGAGTAAGGTACACGTGCATTGCACGCATGAGATTTGGCAACCAAATTATGAATAAATACCACATTATAGCATGCAAGCTTTGAGTCATAATGCATGATGTAGATGTTCGTTTAATTCTTATATTTCATTTCATTCAAAATCATCTAGTTTTTATAAGAAAGCTAATCTATTTTAAGATTCATGGAATTGTGCGTTGTAAGACATAAAGTAAAAACAAATAATGGAAAATCATGTAGAAAAACATTTTGGAAATTCTGATACGGAAGATTCTAGAACAAATAAGAAGTGCATGTGTTTTGATGTTTGTGCATTATGCTTAAGTTCAACCATGGAGTCTTCTAGATTATACATGTGGAGAAATCTGGTGGAATCTAGATGATATCCAACAGCCAATAGTGCTCAAATTTGCCATCTTTGGACCATCGGATTTGCCTCATCCAACCACCATCTTTCAAAGTTAAAGTTACCCGCACACAATAAAAAAATATAATATAATATATATAGGGGTATAGATATATAGATATGTGATGCGAAAGCCGCCCATCATCTCCAATTAGAATAGTGTGTCCATGCACGGATGCGACGTGGCCAAATGATGTCTGCCATTAGTATCTCAAATTCAAATCAGTCTGACCTTGTTCAATGTGTATACATTACAACATGCTTGTTTCCAAACCACACCGCGCAGATCTCCGTTATATTCATGCATGCATGGGTTTCAAACATCAGGATATCTTATTCAAATATTTGAATTCAACTTTACATTGATTATGACCTCACCTATTCTTTTGCACCCACACAGTAGTCTTCTCTTTATAATTGTACCACTAACTTCCTCTCATGCATGCATGCACACACACTACCAGTCTGCATTATCCATCTCATGCATGTAATCTTTTTCTTTAGGTCGGTCTCCCATGAAGGCACACACCCACACACATCCCCCTCTCCATCATATCGGGCATTCTTTATCTCTCACGCATGCATGCGCAACGATCGATGTTCCTCTATGTATGTGTGTATATAGCTAGGTCTTTCATAGTTTTCCACACAAACCGATCAATCGATATATCCAGTGAGGTCTCACCCTCTTTCCCACGTCCACATTAATTATATATCCAACGTCCCCCTATCATCATCCATGCCTTCCGCTTCATCTCTCAGACGCGTGCACAATGGCGAAGACAGGGGGTAGTAAGGGCCCTACCCCCCCTAACATCACTATATATCGAGGCTAATATGAATGTGATCATTAGACAATTGCTGCTAAAAAAGGTTTAATTTCATGAATTGACCCTCCTCGTAAAGGATTAACAATGCTTGGCCCCCTAGCTCATTTATTTTTCATGGCTCCGCCACTGCGTGCAACAGCGCATGCGTTCGCCCCCTCTATCTAAATATCGATCTCGCACTTGTGCATTCCTTCATAGTCTCCCTCCACTCGGCCCCTCTCACCATCTTCTAGCCCCCACCGGATTTTGCCACTTGTACAATCTAGCAGACTCCATGGTTGAACTTAAGCATAATGCACAAACCTCAAAACAACAGTGGTTCTCTTTTGTTCTAGAATCTTCCGTATCATAACTGCCCAAACTTTTTTTCTAGTTGAATTGCCATTATTTGTTTTTACTTTATGCTTTACAATGCAAAATTCCATGAATCATGAAATAGATTAAGGGCTTCTTTGATTCAAAGGATTGTCAAAGGAATTTTGGAGGATTCTAATCATTAGGAATTTTTCCTATCTTGGTTGTTTGATTCGTAGGATTGTAAACCATAGGAATTTTTCCATATGATTCATCTGCACTAGATTTCATAGGAAAATCCCATTCACTCAAACCTCTTTGAAAGAATTCTGCATTTTTTCCATGCACAATCAAACACTCGTACAATCCTGTAGGATTCAAGACGACATTCCACTACAATCCCATGTTTTTCCTATTCCCGCTTTCTTAGCTTTTTTATAAAAACTAAGAGGCTGCTTGGATCCAAGGGACTTATTTTAGTCTAACTAAAAATAGTCTCTTTAAGAGACTAAAGTTCCAAGCACCCCTGACTAAAGAGGGGCTAAAACTAGTCTTAAGACTAAAAATTTTTAGTCAGGGGTACCCCTACTAAAATGTTGATTAGTCCTCTCTCTCCTCATTTAACTCCTCTCCTTTAACACGGGCGAGTTCTGGATTGGAGGGTTTGGAGGATAATAAATGCTCATTAACTTGATTTTAGTCTCCTTAGTATTTGGATCCAAGCATGGATGAGCCTAGCATGTTTTAGTCTCGCTACTTTTAGTCATGGGACTAAAACGTATCCAGGCACCCTCTAATTGATTTTGAATGAGATGAACTATAAGAATTAAACGAAGGCTACATCAGGCATATATGACTCAGAGCTTAAATGCTATAGTGTGGTATTTATTCATAATTTGGTTGCAAAATCTGATGCGTGCAATTCACGTGTACCTTACTAGTACTTCGAGTATGTGCAAAACACGTAAATTAGAATACCAATGGCACGCTACACACTGTCTCTCTTACAGTTCATGAAGCCACGTGTCACATGTGGAGCCGTTGTCGCGACCTCATTGATCACAGTGACATATTGCTGGTTCCAGAAGAATGTACTCGTCCTCCCTGAGCCATACCGGTGGTACATGCACGAAGCGAAGATGTGCACGCACGCCACGCACGCACTCATTCCCTCGCATGCACACGCGGGTACACGGGCGGACGCAATTTTGTACCAAGATCCACCCCATGTGATAATTTGACGCGTGTAAAGTTGTTCACTTCATTGATGGTCAATTAATACAGTGCATGCAAATTGAGTGGACGTGAGGGCGGAAGAAAGACATTATTACTCCACTGCGCGCATGCGAGTAGTTAAATCATGGGTTGCTAGTAGTACTTCCATTGGTCTCCTTCGTATTTTGTGCCAATTTTTGACAGTAACATAATATTTACGCATTTGAGTAGTGTAGTACTTGAAATTTATGTTCTGCTAAACTCATCGGGAGCCCTTTCGGGCCTCGAAACCAAAACCATCAATTAATCTTTACCTTGTTCCCATCACATTCGAAAGCCTACTCACACCTACTATTACGTACCAAACCTGAATGTGTTCCCACTATGCAGGTATTAGTACTAGTGCTAGTACTTAGGTTATAAAAAGTGGAACTACCTAACCGAAAATTAGTCCACCTTTCCTCCTCATAAGTGCTTCATCTTCGTCCATCGTTGCCATGGCCGGTGAGCAGAGCTCTAGGTCGAGAACTACTCGTAACAAGGGAGCGGTAACCAAGGCTGTGGAAAAAAAAGAGAGGGCTCCCGCCACGTAGAGACCTTGAAAGATCTCTCACGGGCAGGCGATGGCTCCCAGGAGCGCCCTAGCCGCGGAGGCGAACATGTCGAGCCGGCGGAGCTGGAGTTGTTATCCCTCGATGGCATGCCCAATCAGCTTAATAAGCACCTCAATAAGCAGAAGGAGTTCATCCAAGGCTTGATGGAGTTGCTGAAGGAGAGGCTCGACGACATGCCCGCTGAGCTCAATCAGCAGGGGGAGTTGACCGCCGGCTTGGTGATGCTGCTGAAGAAGAGCATTGCCTCGGAGAAGAAGGCGACCGGTGAAATCCTGCGACTTCAGGAGGTCAAGGAGAAGCTCTGCCACGAGATCGACCTGTTGAAGGAGAAGAAAGCCGGCTGGAAGAAGCTTCATGAGAATAGTAGTTCCTCGATGAAGATGCTGCAAGCCCTCATCATGGAACAGAAGGAGGAGTTGGTGAAGCTCCGCATCGAGCACCCGGCTGCTGTCAGGGTACGTAATGCGGCAGTGGAACAGATGATGAAGGCTCGCGTCCATAAATCCCGCGTCATGGACATAATGAAGAAGATGGTGGAGGAGCCGCACAAGGAGATGGAGGTCGTGGAGGCGATGAAGAAGCAGTTACGACTCCGCGGCGAATTAGATCATTTGGGGTGATAATCTTCCTTCTTCTTTTGCTTCGGCTGTTTCGCCGCACGTGTCACGTTCTATGCGAGGCATGAATAGAACAATGGTTCTTTTTGAGGGAATGAATAGAACAATGCTAACAATGAGATGACTAGCAAATTACGGAGTAGATCATTTTTTATCGCCATATGGCACTGGGCTGCCGTGTTTCGTGCTCCTCCGTCGCAGTACTTTTCCAGTGGAAAACTTGAGTATACCGCACGGTTCTTTGCTCCTCATCGATTAGGTCGTCGGCGCATTTATATGAGCAGTCAAATCACAAGGCCCCGCCTTCCAGCAGTAATGAGCCGTCAAATCACAAAGGCCCTCGCTTCTCGTGAAACCGACCAAGCTAGACTGCCCCGCCCTATAGCCTTTTAAAATGAATACTTTTGTACAGCAGTTGTATCGATGGATTGCGCCATGGAGCAAAACTTGAAATTAAAAAAAAGGTGGTACATATGGAGAGCGGTCGTCGCCAAATTATGCATATAGTACTATTAAAAAGGCTAGTCACAATAATGGTGTCCAGCAGAACCCACCCCTCAAATAAAACTAAGCACCCTGGAATTCTTTTGACAAAACTAAGCACCCTGAAATTCTTTGAAAACTAAACTGCTGGCTATATGATGTTGGCCATATATATTGTATGTATATAATGTGAAGAACTGAGTGGTAGTACTATACCAACTAAAAGATCAAACGTAAGAAATACTAGTATGTACGTACTGAAGAGTTAAAGTAACAAGAAGAAACATAACATAGTTCTGCTGGGGGCTCAGCACAACACACCCCTCAAATTAAATTAAGCACACCTGAATTTAAATGTTGCAACTATTCCGGTAGACACTGCATTAGAACCACCATGAGCAACTACACTGCCACCTTACTCGGAGTCCTCGTCCACGTCCTCGACTTCGTCCTTATCCCTCTTCCTCTTGGCCGATACTTCTTTGCTTGAACTGCCAACTTGGTTGTTGCTCTTCATCTAACCCTTGTAGATATTGAAAGAAAGGTAGCCATCCATTGCAGCATAGTGGAAGTGGTCTATATCTAGTACATTTCGCTGCCATGCATGACGATGAAACGTGTATGAAGGTTTCTCCAGTTTACCGTATGAAGGATGAACCATGGCTCCTGCCAGGGTCAGCATTGAAGGCTGACGAGAGGACACCAGCCGATTCTTTTGGAGGTCGAAGGTGTTGCCTACAATGAGTCCTATCCGACGCAGGACTTCTTTGTCGTTACCAAAGTCTACAGTAACGAATTTGACTAAGTTTCTCTCGAGGAAGTCCTTAAAATCCTGGCACTCAACGTCGACATGGCATATGTGGTAGACCAAGTATAAGTCATGCACGCAAACCTGGATCACGGCGGGCTTCTTCCTCTCTTCGTCCTTTAGATCCTTCTCTCTTCCCACGACTGTTGTGTACTCAACATCTAGCCCAGCGACCCACTCATCATCTGAGTCTTCGAACATGCGTCTGAAGCGAGAAAGGAATCCTTTCACCACCACGGAAGAACGGGTGTAGATGACGTAGAACTCATCGCCGGTGATGGTTCTAACCTTATACTCACGCCATGGATTTGGGAGGAGGGTTAGGATTAGTGGAACTGCCATAATGTGAATGGACGGGACAACAAGGAGCGAACCGCCGTAGTATTGAAGGACGTGCGGGGACGAGTAGGAGCGAACTACCATCGTGCGAATGGCAGGGTAGTGGCTTTCCATTCTCCCATGATACGGGCTTCCGAGAGCCCTTGGATCTGAGATCGAACGGTTGCATGGCGTGATTCTAGACCTATGGGTGAATATATTATCCTGGAGGGTTATTATGCAAATTTTCAGCAACTTAGTGTGCGACCGTTTGATCTTAGATCCAAGGGCTGCCAGCAGCCCGTATCATGGTCGCGCCTACCACGACCGTTGCGTTGCTCGCGTGGTCGCGCCCTTGGAGATTTAACACGGTGCGTTAGGCTATCTGATGTTGGCATGTCATACATAGTCATCAATTAGTCACTCATACTACAACAAGGTTAGCTATAAGGTTGGCTATAAGTGTATATTTTTTTACTCCTCTCTATCTATTTCTCCGTACTCCCTCCGTCCCATAATATAAGAACGTTTTTGACACTAGTGTAGTGCCAAAAACGTTCTTATATTATGGGACATAGGGAGTACTAGTATTTATTGCATTTGCCATGGAGTGACCTCTTCCAATGAAATGGTGTTGCTAAGTTTGCTTCATTTAATTAGCTATATACTCAGAATTGTCTTTTCACCTAGGTACACGCGCTTAGCACCGTTTCTTCCTTGGGTCACCAAACTAGTCTCTCTCTTCTTGATTAACTTGCCACATCAGACTTTATGCCTATGTGGCAAGCTTAAGCACCTGTAGGAGCAAGTAAGTACAATAGTGCGCTTTACATGTCATTTTTGCATATGTGGAGGAAAGAGAGGCAAGGAAAAAGTGGAGAAGTGGGCTCTCATGCAAGAGCCAGCCTCTACTACATGATGGAGCATTGGGAGAGGCACCTGTATGGAGGTGGTCAGGAATCAGGAGACTCACGCCGGTCGTAGCGCCGTAGTTAAAATGATAATGACAAGTCAAATCACGGGGCCCCACCTGTCCAGCAATAACTCAATGTCAAATTACAAAACCCTACGTTTGCAGCAGCCTACTCCCTCATCTTCTCGCGTCTTTGTCGAACCGACTAGGCGGAACTGCCCCGCCTACTACCGCGCAGGAAAAGCCCCGGCGTCGACTTTTAAATAGTATACAGTATACTAATTTTGTATCCATGGATTGCACCCGCGCCATGGAGCAAAGCGTCTAGAAAATGGCGGTACACATGTACGGAGTATACAGCACGCCCGTCGCATTCGCGTCGCACCCCAGACGGTCGGTCGATCTAGCACGCTGCTCTCCGAATGGAGCGCGCGTCATATTGCGGTCACACACACATGTGGGATGGCAATTGAGAACCGACCATAGGCACACTCTCCGGCCCCGCAAGTCGGTGACTCAATAGAAGAGGGAGACGAGCGATAGTACTAGAGAAGTGTTGTACTACGTTGGTGCCTGGACTATCCCTGCAAGACACGGAAGATCAGTTCGTCCATGCATGTGTACAGACTCCAGCAGACACGCCTGGATTGGTTATCGTCTACATATTGTGCAGGCTGTGTTGTACATGGCTGTAGTTGTGGTGAGAAATCTAAAAAAGGTTTCTTGTCATCTTGCAAAATTAGGTGTCATATGCTTCGGATCACTGCGAGGGTTAAACAGCGACAACTGAGTTGGGCTAGTCATTGGGGGCACATGCACGAACAGTAACTACTCGGCTGCCATCTAGGTCAAGCCGGCTATGTTAATTAGGACATCTATCGACGGACCCCTTTTCTACGAGTTTATCTTTAATTTGAGCTTTGTTCCTCGTCTAGTTTGTCCGTCGGGATTCATGTTGTCTCCTTTGGGCAGTGAGGTTATGATTTCTTGGCATGTGGCATTTTTTCGTGTTATATGTTATAATCTAGCGCTTCAGATCAAAATGACGACAACTGCGCCTCCGGGCCACGTGCATGAAGACTTCTCGACAGTCATTGACGAGGTCAAGCCGGCTTCGGTAGACAAAAGAAAACTAGTACTACTCTACTATATAGGCAGGAGCCTCCGTGCTTGCTTGCTAGTGTTGCTCTCTTCACACTGTCTCGGCCTCTCCAGATCTAAACACGACAGCGGTGGCCACACACACACACTCTCTCTCTCTCTCTCTGCTCACCGCTGGTCACAGATCTAGCCGGATCCTCTCTGCCAGGGAAGGTGAGAAGGTGCAACTTTCACGCGGTCGTCCTTGGCGACGGCTCTTACCCACTGCTTGGCGCGTCCCGAACAGCCTGCCTTGCCGTTCTCTCCCAAGCACCGCTGACGAGGGAGGGCCTCCGACCCCTTGTTCCTCGCTGTCATAGTGTGGGCAGATCCGGCCTCCCGCTGCCCACGTAGCGACATCCCGGCGACCATTAGGTATCCTTTGAAACCGGCCTTGCTCTACTTCCCGAGCTCCCGACGTTGCTGCATTTGTATCTTTTACTATTTCTCAGGCCCCCTCATATATAGGATCGGTCAGCTGTTCAAAAACCCCCTATTTTTTTACGTTTAAGAGGTAAAACTAGTTCATGCACTCGAATATAGTACTACTTGGTTCAAACAAGGAAGAAAGGGGGTGGGGGTGGGGGAGGATTTGTTACGTGAATCTAGGACTTGGTCGAAAGAGGAAATAATGGGGGTGAAAAGTAGCACAGACTGGCTATCCATCTGGTCTCTAGGTCTAATAGGGAAATAAAGGGAAACGCAGTACAAACTCAATATAAACCCGCTCTATTCGTTGAAAAAGGAAAGAAAGTGGGGACTGGGGGACAAGTCAACAGATTAAGTCCAGCACTAGATTTGCTAGCCTCACACAGTATAAGGTGGCTATACCGAACAAAAATGGGACCAACCCAGATATCCTGTTCTGATGTTTGTTGCCCTGAGCCACTCTTATGTAATGCCATTGGTAAAATGTAGCAGTCGCACTGTTAAAAGTAAGGACACGTTAAACCAATGTTGTTTTCCATGTAATGCCTCCAGTAATATGAATCAATGGCACTTCTTTACATGTCCTGCTAAAATTTCCCATTAAGATAAGTTGGTTCTTTTCGTTAGAAATGCAACTGTCCTGGTCCGCCTACTCTCCCGTGCCTAAAGTAATGTTGTATTTAACAGTTATCATAGTTAATCCTAATGCCCACACTAATATTTAGCAATGCCACTGCTTTAGAAAATGATACTGTCCTTGTAGGATTGCCATTCAGATAAGGAACATGCTTCTTTTCATTTGATGCATGTTTCATCACTTGTTAGTCACCCTCCTTTCCACCTTTTTTGTGCAAACAGAGATATATATTTCACGCTCGATCTTAGTTGAACTGCACAAATGATATCCAAATTATAGTTGAGCATTCCAGGAGCTTCACAACCAACCTTGATGTTGCTTGATACGTCTCCAACATATCTATAATTTATGAAGTATTCATGCTATTATATTATCCATCTATGATGTTTTATAGGCATTTATATGTCATTTTATATGATTTGTCGGACTAGCCTATTAACCTAGAGCCCAGTGCCAGTTTCTGTTTCTCCTTGTTTTTGTGTTTTACAGAAAAGGGATACCAAATGGGGTCCAATTGACGTGCCAATTTTTGAGGATTTTTTTGGACCAAAAGAAGACCACGGAGCATCGGAGTTGGGCCAGAAGAGTCCCGGGATGCCCATGTGAGTGGGGGCGCCCCCCTGGGGCGCGCCCCCTATCTCGTGGACAGCCCGGAGACTCCCCTGACGTGAAACCAACGCCAAAAATTCCTATAAATACAGAAACCTTCGGGAAATAACCCAGATCGGAAGTTTCGCCGCCGCAAGCCTCTATAGCCACGAGAAATCAATCTAGCCCCTCTCTGGCACCCTGCCGGAGGGGGCCATCATCACCGAAGGCCATGGAGGAGAATCTCGTAGGGGCCATCATCACCATGAAGGCCAAGGACCAGAGGGGGAAAGCCATGGAGGAGGAAGCACAAGGGGGAGAACCTCTCCTCCTCTCTCTTGGTGGCACCAGAGTGCCATCGGGAGGGGAATCATCGCCGCGGTGATCGTCTTCATCATCATCACCATCCTCATCTCTTTTACGCGGTCCACTCTCTCGCAGACCGCTGTAATCCCTACTTGAACATGGTGCTTCATGCTACATATTATGATCCAACGATGTGTTTGCATCCTATGATGTTTTGAGTAGATATCTTTTGTCCTTGGGTTGATTGGTGATCTAGATTGGTACGAGTTGTATGTTTTATTTTGGTGCTTTCCTATGGTGCCCTCCATGTCACGCAAGCGTGAGGGATTCCCGTTGTAGGGTGTTGCAATATGTGCATGATCTACTTATAGTGGGTTGCGTGAGTGACTGAAACACAAACCCGAGTAAGGAGGTTGTTGCATATGGGATAATAGGGGACTTGATGCTTTAATGATATGGTTGGGTTTTTACCTTAATGAACTTTAGTATTTGCAGATGCTTGCTAGAGTTCCAATCATAAGTGCATATGATCCCAGTAGGGAAAAGTATGTTAGCTTATGCCTCTCCCTCATATGAAATTGCAATGACGACTACCGATCTTGTTAACAATTGCCTAGGACAATTCCGCACACCGATCCATCATTATTCCACACTCGCTATTTATATTATTTAGTAATATATTCTAACTTTATGATAACATCACTTACTTTTATATTTTAGCTCTCCGATATCATATAAAGTTATCCTCTTTATACCCAGAACACAGTTTTATTTCTTGTTTCTAGTTGGAAGCAAACGTTAGGTGCACGTAGAGTCGTATCAGTGGCAGATAGGGCTTGAGAGAATATTGATCTTACCTTTAGCTCCTTGTGGGTTCGACACTCCATACTTATCACTTCCACCTTTGGGAATTGCTACGATGATTCCCTGCACTTGGGGATTATCAAGCTCTTTTCTAGCGCCGTTGCCGGGGAGCAATAGCGTGGGGTTGATATTTTCGTGTGTGCTTGTTTGCTTTCTTCACTTAGTAGATTTTGTTTTTCCTTTTTGTTTCTGTTTAGTTGTGGGTGAAACATACAAAAAAATTTAAAAATAATGAAAATACCAAAAAAATATTTACTTGCCTCTCATGCCTAAAAAAGTTTTTCAAAAGGAGAAGTGATTGGAAAGTTATGCATTGAAGAAGTGAGGGTCGACTTTGAGCACTTGTGTTCATGCTCACAGAAAATATGTAGAATTTTTCATGGAAGTTTCTCTATAAATAATTATCCCCTTCTATATAACCATTGTATTATAAAAGTTTTGTGCCAAGCTTTGGTTTTATTATGATAAGATTGCTTGATGACTTTGTGCAGAACAAAAACAGAAACTTTGGCTGTAGTGCATGAATTTACATTCTTTACTGGAAAGTCAAATGGGTCTGAAACTTTTTGCACATTACTTCTGTACAAATTGTTCAAATTGGAAAATTTATTTCATAATTGGTGGGGTTACATAAGTTCACTAAACTTCCAGATTACTACAGACTGTCCTGTTCTTGACAGATTCTGTTTTTCGTGTGTTGTTTGCTTATTTTGATGCATCTATGGCTAGTATGTAGGGTATGAATCATAGAGAAGTTGGAATACAGTAGTTTTAACACCAATATAAACAAAGAATGAGTTAATTACAGTACCTTAAGGTGGTAGTTTGCTTTATTACATTAACGGATCTCACAAGTTTTTGTTTAAGTTTTTGTGAATGAAGCGTTTGAAGAACGAGGAGTTACCGATGTGAGAAGAATAAAGAGAGACAAGAGTTAAAGCTTGGGGATGCCCAAGGCACCCCAAGTAAATATATCAAAGGATACTCAAGCATCTAAGCTTGGGTATGCCCCGGTTGGCATCCCATCTTTCTTCTTCAACAAATATCGGTATACCTCGGTTTTTGTTTTGTTCACATGATTTGTGTCCGTTGTGTTCTTATTTTTCTTTAAGAATCATGCTAGTATGAGATAGATCTTCATTGATTTATAGAATACTTCATGTGCTTCACTTATATCTTTTAAGTATGATCTTATAGAATTGCTCTTTGTGCTTCACTTAAATCATTGGAGTATGGTTTTATAGAATGCTTCGTACGCTTCACTTATATATTTTGAGCTTATATGTTGGCTAGTCTATATTAATTGTAAAATGCTCCAGGAACTTCACTTATATATTTTGGAGTATGAATAATAATATAGTTTAAAGTGGGTTTGGAAGAGTGTCAACTTTAGGGATTAGTGATCCCACTATCTTGGAGGGTGTTGAATCTTTGTATATTTATGAAAGTGGATTTGGAAGAGTGTCAACTTTAGTTAGTATTCCAGTATTTCGGAAGAGGTTACAATTGAGTATGAGAACAAAGTTGTTATCCATGATGATACTGAATACTATTATGAGGGAGGAATATATGCTTGTAGGAGTTGCCATAATATCAAGTTTCCTCTCTATGTGCTTAAAGTTTTGAAGTTATACTTGTTTTGCCTTCCTATGCTAGTTGACTTTTGTTCCTATAAATTGTGTGCTCACAAAATCCCTAGGCATAGGAAGTGAGTTAGATTTAAATGTGCTAGTAATATTCTTCATGATGCTCTCTTTGTGTTTCAACTCTTTTCTTTTATGCGAGCATCATTGAAATCATCATGCCTAGCTAAAAGGCATTAAAGAAAAGCGCTTGTTGGGAGGCAACCCAATATTTATCCTTACTGTTTTTGTGTGCCTACATGATTAAGCTACTGTAGTAATCATGTTTTATAGCTTTTGTTTCAATAAACTGCCAAGTAAGACCTTTGGGAAGACTTGGGTGAAAGTTAAGGTGATCTTGCTGTAAAAAACAGAAACTTTGCGCTTACGAGATTAGCTGTCATTTTTTACAGAAGAGCGATTTTGAGTTTATTATTTTTGCATAAGATTAATAGACAAATTCCTCACGTCCACCAATTTATTTCATAATTTTTGGAGTAGCAGAAGTATGGTTATTGTTCAGATCATTACAGACTGTTCTGTTTCTGACAGATTCTGTTTTCATCGCATAGTTTGCTTGTTTTCTAGTTTCTATGGCTTATATTTCATAATATAAATTGTAGAAATGATATGGTACAGTAGGCATTGTGTGAAAACAATTATGAACCTTGTCTTTTACAGTACCAAATTGCATGGTTTATTCTTTATCATACTAACCTATCTCACGAAGTTCCATTAAGTTTTGTGTGATTGAAGTTTTCAAGTTATTGGTGAGATATCGATATGAGAAGAATAAGGAGTGGAAAGACCCTAATCTTGGGGATTCCCAAGGCAACCCAAGGTAATATTCAAGGAAGACTCAAGCGCCTAAGCTTCGGGATGCCCCGGAAGGCATCCCCTCTTTCGTCTTCAAAACTATCGGTATACCTTACTCGGAGCTATATTTTTTTTCGTCACATGATATGTGTTTTGCTTGGAGCGTATTTTCAATTTTTATTGATGTTTGAATAAAATCATTGGATCTGAATTATTTAATAAAAAAGGGGACCCTCCCATGGCTAGTTAATTATTTGACTACTCAGTGTCCTTCACTCATATCTTTTGGAGTAGTTTGTCATTTACTCATGTGCTTCATGTATATCCTATGAGTAAATGGGGGAATGAATTGAATGTCATAAATCTGAATTTTTATATGTTTCATATGCTTATAACATGGTTAGTGATGACTTCACACATAGAAAGTATGTGGCATAAAAGTTGTTGAGAGTTGGCAAACGTAGTTTTGGTCATCGTTGCAATTAATAGGAAGTAATAAGGAAAGAGATGTTCATATACAAATATATTATCTTGGACATCTTTTATGATTGTGAAGCACTCATTAAGTATGACATGCTAAAAAAGTTGACGTTGGACAAGGAAGACAACGTAATGGTTTATGTTTTCCGACATCTTAGTTAAAGTATATTGTCATTGACCTTCCAAACATGTTGAGCTTGCCTTTCTCCCTCATGCTAGCCAAATTCCTTGCACTAAGTAGAGATACTACTTGTGCTTCCAAATACCCGTAAACCCAGTTTTGCCATGAGAGTCCACCATACCTACCTATGGATTGAGTAAGATCCTTCAAGTAAGTTGTCATCGGTGCAAGCAATAAAAATTGCTCTCTAAATATGTATGACTTATTAGTGCAGAGAAAATAAGCTTTGTACGATCTTGTTGTGGAAGTAATATAAGCGACGGACTGCATAATAAAGGTCCACATACAAGGGGCAATATAAAGTGACGTTCTTTTGCATTAAGATTTTGTGCATCAACCCTAAATGCACATGAGAACCTCTGCTTCCCTCTGCGAAGGGCCTATCTTTTACTTTATGTTTTTACTTTATGCTTGAGTCAAGGTGATCCTCACCTTTCCCTTTTTCAATTTATCCTTTGGCAAGCTCCTCGTGTTTGAAAGATCATGATATATATATCCAATTGGATGTAATTTAAAATGGGCTATTATTGTTGACATCACCTAAAGGTGAATACGTTGGGAGGCAACACAATAAGCCCTATCTTTCTCAGTGTCCGGCTGAAACTCCATAACCACAAGTATTGTGTGAGTGTTAGCAATTGTAGAAGACTATATGATAGTTGAGTATGTGGACTTGCTGAAAAGCTCAATTCTTGACTCTTTCTGATATTATGATAAATTGCAATTGCTTCAATGACTGAGATTATAGTTTGTTAGTTCTCAATAAAGTTTCTGAACCATACTTGACACTGTGAATAGATTGTTACTTGATCATGAAAAGTTTTATGAGATAAGCTACTATTATTACACTTATTGATGCTAGAAAAGGTGATTGAAATTATCATTGATCAAACTTATACACCTGCTAGCATTCACACTTCATAAATTATTTCTTTTATCATTTACCTACTCGAGGACGAGCAGGAATTAATCTTGGGGATGCTGATACGTCTCCAATGTATCTATAATTTATGAAGTATTCATGCTATTATATTATCCATCTATGATGTTTTATAGGCATTTATATGTCATTTTATATGATTTTTGGGACTAACCTATTATTCTAGAGCCCAGTGCCAGTTTCTGTTTTCTCCTTGTTTTGTGTTTTACAGAAAAGGGATACCAAACAGAGTCCAATTGACGTGCCAATTTTTGAGCATTTTTTTGGACCAAAAGAAGACCACGGAGCATCGAAGTTGGGCTAGAAGAGTCCCAGGCTGCCCACGAGAGTGGGCCCCCTCCGGGGCGCGCCCCCCTATCTCGTGGACAGCCCGGAGACCCCCCCCCCTGACGTGAAACCAATGCCAAAAATTCCTATAAATACAGAAACCTTCGGGAATTAATCCAGATCGGAAGTTCCGCCACCGCAAGCCTCTATAGCCACGAGAAATCAATCTAGGCCCTCTCTGGCACCCTGCTAGAGGGGGCCATCATCACCGGAGGCCATGGAGGAGGATCTCGGAGGGGCCATCATCACCATGAAGGCCAAGGACCAGAGGGGGAAAGCCCTGGAGGAGGAAGCACAAGGGGGAGAACCTCGCCTCCTCTCTCTTGGTGGCACCGGAGTGCCATCCGGAGGGGAATCATCACCGTGGTGATCGTCTTCATCAACATCACCATCATCATCACCATCATCATCTCTTTTACGCGGTCCACTCTCCCACACCCCGCTGTAATCCCTACTTGAACATGGTGCTTTATGCTACATATTATGATCCAATGATGTGTTGCCATCCTATGATGTTTTGAGTAGATATCTTTTGTCCTTGGGTTGATTGGTGATCTAGATTGGTACGAGTTGTATGTTTTATTTTAGTTCTGTCCTATGGTGCCCTCCGTGTCGCGCAAGCGTGAGGGATTCCTGCTATAGGGTATTGCAATATGTGCATGATCTACTTATAGTGGGTTGCGTGAGTAACTGAAACACAAACCCGAGTAAGGGGGTTGTTGCATACGGGATAATAGGGGACTTGATGCTTTAATGCTATGGTTGGGTTTTTACCTTAATGATCTTTAGTATTTGCGGATGCTTGCTAGAGTTCCAATCATAAGTGCATATGATCCCAGTAGGGAAAAGTATGTTAGCTTATGCCTCTCCCTCATATGAAATTGCAGTGACGACTACCGATCTTGTTAACAATTGCCTAGGACAATTCCGCACACCGATCCATCATTATTCCACACTCGCTATATATATTATTTAGTAATATATTCTAACTTTATGATAACATCACTTACTTTTATATTTTAGCTCTCCGATATCATACAAAGGTATCCTCTTTATACCCACAACGCAGTTTTATTTCTTGTTTCTAGTTGGAAGCAAACGTTAGGTGCACGTAGAGTCGTATCAGTGGCAGATAGGGCTTGAGAGAATATTGCTCTTACCTTTAGCTCCTTGTGGGTTCGACACTCCATACTTATCACTTCCACCTTTGGGAATTGCTACGATGATTCCCTGCACTTGGGGATTATCATTGCTCAATTTTATTGCAACTAATGAAGAAGAAGCTCTATGGGTTTCGTTTTCTGATGGAAATGGAACCGGGGCTGGAGTCCTTTTCTTAAAAAAAAATTTGAAGAAGCTGCTAGCTCACGGGACATTGCTTCATTTTAGGTGAACTGCACCAAAAGGTCCCATGAATTGAATCATCCATGTTGGTGAATGAAAGAGACAGCTTCAGCATCCCAGTCTAAGCACCCCCGGCCTCCATCCTTGTGAAGCACGGTACACCTCGTTTGCCACCTGCTCGACTCTAGTGTCACTGATAAAATGAAGTACTAATACAGTTAAAATAGGGCGAGTGTCATCTCTATCATTTCATTTCCAATGTAGATAAAGAAAGTGCTTCTCTTTGTTAAAGTATGTTTCATCAACTAGTCCCATTCTTAATGTTTAAGCATTTCTGCAAACTGGGGTGCTTAATTTTAGTTGATATGTACAAAAATAGAGATTTGAATGTCTCAAGGCACCTCCTTGTACTACCGATGTACACTGATGTTCATCACTGGCAGAAGGTGTATCTGGGAGACTTGGGACGATGTCCAGTATGAGGCGTACCGTATGAGGCATCGCAGGGCCCATCTCGCCCTCGCAACATGGCATACTATGATACTATCGCAATATCTTCTTATATTTATTTTGTATGTTTCATTAACTAGTGCCACTATAATGTAATCACACTTTTTCATTATCTGTGCAAACAGGGTTATTCAGCTGCATTTTGGTGGAACTGCACAAACGTACGTATGGAACCGGCATATATACAGAGTGTGAGGTGTGCCAAGTAAAAGTTACTGACACCAACCATGCTGCATGCACGCATTGGCATCCACCAGTGGGATGTGTGGCGCTCTTTGTGGACGGATCTTTCTTGGCAGCAAATCCTCTAACCAAATACTAGTAGCTTATATTGGCAGTTTTCTAGGGAGTACTCTTTTCTGAAAGAAGCACCAATCTATTTTTCTTTATTTGTACACTGTGTCACAACTTTGACCCAAAGGTCCAGAGCTATTTTAGGGTGATTGGCGTAGTACTCGGAGACTGATTGTAAGCATGATTTTCATTAGCCGTCACACTGATTGTAAGCATGAGCTGGTGGAAGATTAGGTTAGTGTGAGCGTCGAGGGAACCGCGGAGAACGGCGGGGAAGCGACGTTGCGCCATCCGGCCTCCTCTTGCGGTTGAAACACGGATACTCCTATGGCTCCGGCTAGCTCTGCACCCTCACGAATGGCACATGATACTCGATCGATTCGTTATCCTCTGGGTGCTCGACCTTCGACCTGTACGCCCACCACCTCCGCCTGACTGTCGCCTCGGGCGAATTTGTCTGCTCCATCGCCCATAGGAGATACTCGATGAACTCGGAGGACTGCGGCATGACTGCCGCCGAGGAGTACATGTACATCGCCGCCCTCATCACCGCCGTCTCGCTCTTTTGCATACATTGCCACATGGCCTGCACCGTCCTCGAAATCTCCACTCATTGTCAAACCAACTAAGGATCTTCTTCAACCTGGCTAACTTTGCCTGGTCACCGCCAGCGATCTACCTGATTCACTGCTGCATCCTCTCCATAGATGTCCTTCTGAGTGGTCCGGTGCTAGCTTTGGAAGATGGGAGGAGAGACGATGGTCTTGCAATAGAGAAGAGGAAGAAGCGAGACGGTGGTTTTGGAATGGAGATGATGGAGAGGAGAGGAGGTGGTTTTGCAATGGAGAAGATTAGAAGAGGGAGAGGCGAGATGGTGGTTTTGGAATGGAGATGATGGAGAGGAGAGGAGGTGGTTTTGGAATGGAGATGATGGATTGGAGAGGAGGTGGTTTTGCAATGGCGAAGATCAGAAGAGGAAGAGGCAAGACGGTGGTTTTGGAATGGAGATGATGGAGAGGAGAGGAGGTGGTTTTGCAATGGAGAAGAGGAAGAGGAGCATGCGGCAATGATTTAGGTTTGGGCGAGAGGGCCAGCGCGCTGTGACTGGATCAAAATCAAAATCAATTTACTCTTCAATTAAGAAAGCGACCCCACATTAACTAGTCTCCCTTTTATTCAGGTTCATAATTGACCATGATTTTCGCACATAAAATATATGTTATACATTGCAAAAATAATATAATTTGAAAGTACATTCAGATACGAACCAAACGATACAATTTTTGGTGACATGCATTCACATTTTGCTTGTCAAATACAATATGTGGTCAAACTTTGACCCAAAATACGCAAAACAAAAATAAATACTTCCAAGACCAGTGCCGCTCTTCCGCTCTTCTCCTCTTAAACCACCGCCGCTCCTCTCCTGTTCCAATCTAAATCCAACGCCGCTCCTCTCCTCTTCCATTTCAAAACCACCGCCCCTCCTCTCCTGTTCTAGTCCAAAACCAGCGTCGCTCCTCTCCCATTCTAATCCAAAACCAGCGCTGCTCCTCTCCTCTTCCATTCAAAAACCACCACCGGTGATTGAAGGTGCTTTGGAGAAGTAGATCGATGGAGGAGTACAACCGATACATGAGGATCGCAGACGGCGACCCTGTGAAGCTAGCTAGGATGTTGGAGATACAGTCTTGGTTTGACAACAAGGACCAACTAGCGGTGACGGCGACAACCATGGCCAAATATCTGCAATAGAGAGAAAAGGCAGCGATACTCCCGGAGGGAGTCGCACCGGGGTACATAGAGCTGCTCCTCTGGGCCATGGAGCAAACAAATTCACCGAATCCGATCGTGAGGGAGCGGTGGTGGGAGTATCAATCCCAGATGGAGCATCCACCAGAGATTGAAGGATCGAGCATCTACAGGGTGCCGTTTGTGAGGGTATCCTACCAGAGCGAGCCGGTGGAGTCTTCGTCGACCGAACCCAACTGCAAGAGGAGAAAAGCAGTTGGCCGACGATGCTTCCCCGCCATCGTCTCCCTCGCCATTCACATTGTCTCACGGGGCGGTTGTCTGCCGCCGAGGAATAGGATTTCAGAATAGGAGGGGCTGCCCCCCCAGCCCAATAGTCGGGCAGGTTGTGAATTGTCAGGAGGAGCTTAGGGTTGTCTGTATTTGCAGGTTGTGAATTATGTTTTGTGTTGTGTATTTTGAGAGTACTTTCAGATATGAATGTCTTTTGAATTTCAGATTTGCAGTATTGAGCATATGAAGAATTTTATGAATTCTAGAGATCTATTTTTAGCACTTAAAAAATGTAGTTTCATAGGAGTATAAAAGTGCAGAGGTAGAGCATTAATGTAATTTCAGATAAGAAACTGCAACTTTCAGAGGCAGAGCATTTATATTAACATGGCCTTTTCAAACAAGGTTAACATCATGTTGGAAGTTTTATTCATGGTCGAAAATGGAACTACCATCCAGTTAACATCATGCTTATCAACATTCATGCATAGCACATCTTCATATGGTGCATACTCAATATGCCCACACAATGTCGAGTATGCGAAACACAGAGAAAACGAGGGACGAAGTTTTGGCAAGTGTTGGACGTGGTTTTGGGCTGCCCCATCTAGGCTTTCATTTTTAACATGCGCAGCCCACGACCTCGGATGGGAGGGCCTGTTTGTATTTTCTTAGGGCTGTCATGTATCGACCGGCCTATGGACCTCCCATCCGAGGTTTTATTTTTGGCAGCCCAATTTATGTATTTTTTTGAAGAAAACGCAGAGGTATGTTCTATTTTTCTATATAAGAATAGGAATGCCAGGTCCAACTTATGTTTCCCTTCTAACTATATTATATATATTATTTTTATTGTCATCATATATTTAACAGATACTTACATATGTAAGAAAACAATATCCCACATCTTATTAACTTATAAAAATAATTTCTTAACAAATAAAATCCTGGATTGTTTTGGCACGAAAATCCTAGTGATTGTGTACAAAAGCTTGGTAAGATTTAAGGACGAATGTAATAATATCACTTATTATTTAAATATATTTATAACAAAATGCTCAGCCCCTTTTTATTTTTTGATAACATTGCTGGCCCAACCCAACATTATAATTAGAATCAGCCCAGAAAAATCGTGTATTTCGAGAAAGTGCAAATGGCCTGTAATTTTTTAGGAAATAAAATACATGGGCCGCATGGACACTACATTATTTGTTCACCCAGCCCAGCTAATGGCTGTAATTCAAAAAAAAGATCAATTTGACTGTAAATTCTACCGCGCAAAAAAAGACTGTAAATTCTGAAAAAATGGGTTGAATACGTGCCACATTTTTTGAGGCTGAAATGTGGGCCAATAGGTCGAAGCCAACGCAAGTCGTTGTCAATTTAGTCAACAAATGATTCTGACATGTTAGCCGTTGGATTTACATCCAACGACCGGTATCCGTCTTCAATCTCTCGTCTTCTTCCTCCAGCGCCGCCGGGACCACCTCCCACCTCCTGCTGCTAGCAGCTCTGCTTAGCATGCTTCACTATGAAGCGCTACTCCACCGTTGGCCAGGCCATCCCTCCACCCCTGCACACCTTCTGTTCTTCTCCATCGACTGCCGAACCACACCGCACTAGAACCAGTTAACCCTCGTACACCTCTCCGTTTGCGACTCTACTCCCGTGTCTTCCCATCTTCGGCTCGTTGCTGTTCGGGGCCTCGCCGTCGTCCACCACCTTGGATGCGCTCAGCGCGGCGTGGTCAACATGGTCAATGAACAACACCATCGGAAGTAGACTGTGCGTATAGAGGCTGACAGCTGGGTCCACGGCCGCACACAAGGAAATGCCTCCTTATTACGCGCAAAATAATGATTCCTCCACCTGACATCTGGGACCCACCAGAAGGGCCTCTGTATTTCGCGAAAAAAACGTGCCCCCCGCTGACTTGTCGGACCCACCAGCTATCTTCGCACGCAAGGAAGTGCCTCCTTATTACGCACAAAAAAATGAATACTCCCCCTGCCAGCTGGAGCCCAACATACTGGGAGGCTGACTTGTGGGCCTACCAAGTTGACAGGGATGGAGGGCTTTGTCAACTTAGTCAATATGAACGATTCTAGATCCTGTTACCGTACGGTGTTCATCCAACGGTCGTAGTGCTTCTTCAACCTCTGGTCTTCTTGCTCTAGCCGCCCAAACAAGCGCCGGTCGTGTCGCGTGCTCCTGCCTCCCGTGGCCGGCTATGATGCCGCAGAGGCCTCACCGCCCCCTACTACTCCCACCGCTGGCCAGGCCATCCCTCTACTCACCCACACCCCGTGTTATTCTGCGGCGACAGCAGCCTCACACCGTAGCCGAACCAGTGAACCCTCGTACTCCTCTTCGCGTGTGCATCCACTGCTGCGTCTTCCCCGACTCCGAGTCGTCCCCTTCCTAGGCCTCGCCATCGTCCACCGCCGTGGTGCTCTCGGCGCGGCGTGGTCAACATGGTTAAGGAACGACTTCCATTGGACGTGGACTGTACGTGGAGAGACTGACAGCTGGGTCCACGGCCGTAGCAAGGAACTGCCTCCTTATTACGCGCAAAATAATGATTCCTCCACCTGACAGCGGGGACCCACCGGACGGGCCACCGTATTTCTTGAAAATAACATTTTCCGCTAACTGCTAGGACCCACCAGCTACATCTTCGCACGCAAGGAAGTGTGTCCGGGCAAAAAAAAGATTCGCCCCCCTGATTGCTGGGACCCACCAGCTACATCTTCGCACGCAAAGGAAGTGTGTCCGGGCAAAAAAAAACGATTCGACGCTCTGACTGCTGGGACCCACGAGCTACATTTTCGCACGCAAGGAAGTGCCTAACAGTTGGGACCCACTTAGTCGAAGCGTACGTAGCGTTGTCATTCTAGTCACGAACGTGTACGTACATACTGGTTGTTGTAGAGGCGCGCATGTGTCGTAGTAGAGGCGCGCACGTAGCATGTACACGTACGTACAGTGGCCAGGGTGCAAGAAAGAAAATACGGACACGTACGTATATACGGGCAGGGTCTCGAACGCCTACTCGCGCATATGTACGGCCAGGTCTCATGTACATGGCTGGGTCGGAACGGAGAAACAGCGTCTTCGTCGTGTTCATGGGGAGCCAACCGCTGGGTCGGAACGGAACGCGTGGTCGTGTTCATGGGGATGGCTTGGACGGAACAGGCGATGGAAACGAGGCCTGGCGTACCGTAAAATGAAAGAAATGGACCTCCTACGGTCGAAACGGGGGTCCTATTGATTGGGAGGGGTGTGGCGTACCGCAAAACGGAGGAAACAGACCTCCTACTGTCGAAACGGCGGTCCTGTTGATCGGGAGGGGTGTGGCGTACCGCAAAACGGACGAAACGGACCTCCTACGGTCAAAACGGAGGTCCTGTTCATCGGGAGGGGTGTGGCGTACCACAAAACGAGACTCCACGGGATACTGTTCATCTCCACTTTCGACCTCCTCCAGCCTCCATGGGCTACCGTCGACCTCCTCCAGCCTCCACAGGCTCCTGTTCATCCAGCCTCCACCGCACGCTACTCCACCGGCTACTGTTCAACCACCCCTCCACCGTCTACTGTTCATCCAGCCCTCCATCGTCTACTGTTCATCCAGCCCAACATACCACGGGGTCCTGTTCAACCACCCCTCCACGGGTACCCCTCCATCGTCTATTGTTCATCCAGCCCTCCACACCACGGGGTCATGTTCATCCAGAGGCAACGCCACCGCTCACTGTTCATCCACCCCCCCCCCCCCGCAACACTCACAGTTCATCCAATCGATCGGCTTCAGCTAGCAATAGTAGCGAAGGAATCGCTCGATCGGGTTCAGTTAACAGCCATCGATCGATCGCTCAGTTTCAGTAACGCGTAGCCTGTAGTGCAATCGCTCGGGTTTAGTTAGAGCCCAACGCCTCACTCGGGTTCAGTTAGAGCCAACGCCTCGCACACACGCGCGTACATGTACAAGAGAAACGCGCATCACTCGGCCCCCCGACCTCCCACCGTAACCGGCAACTCCCCAAAATTTTCCTCGCCCTCGCTTCTACCATGGTTTTTCCGTCATGGACGGCCCAAAGAATGTCATGCAGCTGCGTTTCCGGCCCGTCCAGGACGAAAATCCCATTTTCTGTCATGTTTTTTTTCATAGAAGTAGGAGCCCACCACTATGATGATACCAGGTTTTGTCACAATTATCGTCATAGAAGTGTCATATGTATGACAGAAAAAAAATTCATTCGACCCAAAATGTCACGGATGTGTCTTTTTTTGTAGTGTTTGATATGTGGGTTGACCGGTGCTTGGGACTGCCCTTACTTGGACAAGCATCCCACTTATGATTAACCCCTATTGCAAGCATCTGGAACTACAAAAGAAGTATTAAGGTAAACCTAACCACATGATTAGACATATGGATCCAAATCAGCCCCTTACGAAGCAACGCATAAACTAGGCTTTAAGCTTCTGACACTCTAGCAACCCATCATCTACTTATTACTTCCCAATGCCTTCCTCTAGGCCCAAATAATGGTGAAGTGTCATGTAGTCGATGTTCACATAACACCACTAGAGGAAAGACAACATACATCTCATCAAAATATCGAACGAATACAAAATTCACATGACTACTAATAGCAAGACCTCACCCATGTCCTCAGGAACAAACGTAACTACTCACAAAGCATATTCATGTTCATAATCAGAGGAGTAATAATATGCATTAAGGATCTGAACATATGATCTTCCACCAAGTAAACCAATAAGCATCAACTACAAGGAGTAATCAACACTACTAGCAACCCACAGGTACCAATTTGTGGTTTTGATACAAGATTGGATACAAGAGATGAATTAGGGTTTTGAGAGGAGATGGTGTGGGTGAAGATGTTGATGGATATTGACCCCCTCCCGATGAGAAGATTGTTGGTGATGACGATGGTGATGATTTCCCCCTCCTGGAGGGAAGTTTCCTCGGCAGAACAACTCTACCGGAGCTCTAGATTGGTTCCGCCAAGGTTCCGCCTCGTGGCGGCGGAGTTTCGTCCCGTAAGCTTGCCTCTGATTTTTTTTTCCAGGGTAAAAGCCTTCATATAGCAGAAGTGGGGGCCCCTCTGGTAGTTTCTTCACTCAGTAATTCTTACTAATTCCAAAAATAACTTCCCTGGAGTTTTAGGATTTTTGGAGCTCTGTAGAATATGTTTCCAATGTTTGCTCCTTTTCCAGCCAGAATTCCAGCTGTCGGCATTCACCCTCTTCATGGTAAACCTTGTAAAATAACAGAGAGTAGCCACAAGTATTGAGATATAATGTGTAATAACAACCCATAATGCAATAAATATTGATATAAAAGCATGATGCAAAATGGACGTATCAGAGGATTGCTCTCCACTCGAAGTGTTTTTAACTTAGGCGATTACGGGGTCGCAGCTAACACTACTAGGGAAAAGCCTATATACACAGGGATAGCAGTAGCGCTGGTTAAAATAGGGCGCTACTGCTACTTTGTAGTAGCGCGTTCAAGAAAAGTGCGCTATAGCTTCAACTATAGCAATAGCGCGTGTGCAGCAAAAAGCACTACCACTATAATTCCCACCGTGTTGGCGGTAGGCTAGGAGTAGTAGTAGTGATTCTGCGTAAAGCGCCCTACCACTATGTTCATTGTTGCAGCGTGTTTCCTGCTAGAGCGCTACTGCTAAGAAAGAAAAGAAAAATAAAAAAAATAAAAAAGTAAATGAAAATGATAGAAGTAGGAAACAGAGAAATGAAAAAAAGAAAATGTAAGGATAAACATAATAAATAACTGCTTCCTATAGCAGTAGCATGTTTTGCTAAAACGCGCTATAAATAACTTAGCTATAGCGCGTTTCCGAAACAGCGCTACTGCTAGTTCGACTTAACCACACGCGGGCTCAAAATTTTGCTAAGTCCTCCTTTCCCCCCACTCCCCCCGTTCCCCCAACTCCTCTGTCGCCACCGCCCGAGCCTGCCCTCACCGCCACCGCCCGCCCGCAACCTCACCGCCACCGCCCGCTGCCGCTCTCGACCTCACCGTCGCCGCCCTCGACCTCATCGCTGCCGCCCGAGCCCGCCCAGCACCGTCGCCTCCCGATCCCGAGCCCTCCCTCACCGCCCCTACCTCTCTGTCGCCGAGCACCTCCCCGCCACCATCTCCCCCCTCTCTGTAAACCCCCACCCCTCCCCCACCCCCTTTCTCTCTGCTTAGTTAGAACTAGATGTTTTTAGTAGTAGTAGATGTTAATTTAGGGTTCATAGATAATGATTTTTAGTAGTAGTAGATGTTAATTAGTAGTAGTGATGGTACTAGTTAACTAGGGCAGTATGGTTAATAGTAGATGTTTTTTACTATTGTATAATGTAGTTTATTTTTATTGTTTTTAGTAGATGTTTTTTACTATTGTATAATGTAGTTTATTTTTACTGTTTTTAGTAAGTGTTTAAAATAATTAGTAAGTAAATTAATAAACTAGTTGAAATAGTTTAGTTTTAGTTGAACTAGTTTAGTAAGTAAATTAATAAACTAGTTAAACTAGTTGAATTAATGGAATAATGTATTTTTAGTAAGATAATTAATATAACTAGTTGAACTACTTTAATTTTTAGAAAGAACTATTTTTTTCTATTTATAGTAAGTTAATATTAAAAAGAACTAGTCGAATTAATAGACCTAGTTGAATATGTCATATTTGTTGTTATTTTTTTAGTTTAATCAATTATTCGGGATGTATTAGTGATAACTTATAGGGTTTTTATGGCTCTCCAACCTCTCCTCTCCTCTCCAACCTCTCCTCTCCCCTACCTGCTGTCCACCACCAATGGCGATCTCTAAACACCACCACCATGGAAGGCCTCCTCCACTGGGACTTTGCTCCTGGTTTGTCCTTGGCTGATCAGGTGAGACGTAAGTTTGGCTCTACGGTGCACTTCTCGCCATCTAGGGACACCAAGGAATTCTTTCTGGTCGTCTCCTTCTCTTCGACTTCTTTCATGCTCACGAATGAGTCGGTTGGCTTGGCCTTACAATGCTGCATTGGGGGACTTTGCTCTGGTTTCAATGTTGTTGCTCTTACCCCTCGATCATTTCGCTTCTCTGTGGCCAACAATAAGGTGGGGCATTTCATTTACGGGTTAAAAGATCGTGTCTGGCCAGACTTCGTCTGCCACTTCCATCTTTTTAATGGTCGTTTTGCGAAAAAAAATCTCTGGTTCTCACTGGCATGCTGATCATGAGTTTGTCGAGATCCTGGATCGTCGTCCTGTGGCCATATCTGCTTCTCTGGATTTTCTACGTAAGGGTCAGTCAACAGATTATACGTCGGCCAAAGAACTCAGCAAGTTTAACCTGGTTAATCTGGAGCATTGGAACTTTTCTAATTCGCATGATCATGAGGCCTCTTCTTCTCGATTGGTTGATCTCCATGTACAAACTCAAATTCAATTTGGGTCTTTCACACCGCCACCTCAGCAGGGCGGCATTAGCGCCTTACCAACGGACCGTCTAACATTAATGGAGCATTATCTTTCCCAGGCGGAGTCTGAGGCCGCTGGAGTTATTGAGTGTATTTCTTTTGGGCAATTCAAATGCCCCGTGCGTGCCCAATACCCACCACTCCCGCAAAGTTTCCTTTAGTCCACTTTTCGCTACGCCCCGCCCCATGACAGGTGGCCCCCTATACTTAGCGCTAAACATAAGGCTGATTTAGCCTAGGAAGATTATTCCGCAGATGACATTCATTCTCCTGCCACTAACTGGGCCGCCCTCTGTGCTAGATGCCTACAATGGGGACACTGCAGGATCGCTTGCCAAGCTCGCCTTATTTGCATTAATTGCTCGGGCCCTAATCATAAAGCATGAGATTGCACAAAACATAGCATCTGTGACACACGCTCCCTGCCTGGGTCAAACAAGGAGACTGCAATTATTCCTCCGAATTATCTGGGCCATCCTTTTTCCACCAATCGCTTGACCAAAGCCGCTGCGAGGACCATTCGATATACTTCTTGTGGGTTCTATGGCCATGTGGCGTCATCTTGTCACAGAGCCGCTCTCCAAAAGAAATGGAAATGGGCGGTAAAGGCAAGTTTGCACCCCACCGCCCCCATTCACGCTCCAGCTTCCACCTCAAAAACCCAACAGGCCACCCCTCGCCCCGTCCCGTCACCAAAGTCTGATACACTGCTCCAACTTGCGCCATTGTCGTCGCATCCAATCTCTTCACCATCGCCATCTTTGCCGCTCCACTCCGCAACAATGGCGAACTACCCGTTGAACCCAGTGCCTTTCCTCCCGCCGGGCTTCGCCGTTGAACCGGGACCGGCTGATCGTCTGGTGCGCAGTGGCATGGTCGTTGGACCGATTGCCCCCCTCAGCCATGAGTACCTGGCCATTGCGGAAGCCAGCGAGTATGTGCCCCTCCATCGCTGTGCCTCCGTCCACAATCAGATCAATGCTCTGCTTCAAGAATCGCAGCTTTTTACTACTGAGGTCAATGATCACCCCCTTGGTGTTGGGATTTTTGGTTTTGTGGATTCCTTTATGAGAGATACTGCCATGAACACTCCACTTGAGCTTGAGGATGAAGATCTCTTGATTTCGTTTGTTCCGCATAATGCCGCTCTTAACCGTCGTGCTGCACCATTTGGACCGGCAGTTTGGATCATGTTCTTTGGCTTCCCGTATGATTATCAGTCTGATTACTACATAACTAAGGCTCTGGGTGGATATGGGTCATTAATCACCTGGTACAATCCTCGTCAGGATCGCAGATTTGTCCTTCTGAAAGCCAGAGTTATTAGCCTGCGGCTAATCCCCAAGAGCTCTGTGGTTTGGCAGCTTGGAGGTGAGAGAGACAGTTGAACTGTAGTAGTCACTATCCTCCGCAGTAACGACTGGAATGGCCTCCTCCCTGACGTTCCGGCTGCACCTGAGGATCAGCCACCCCCCGATGGCAATCTGCATCCATGTTTCGGCCCTGAGTTAACTGCTGAGCAACTCTACCAACAGCAAGTTCACAATTGGCTTGTCCAAAATGTTGCACCTGCAGCAGCCAACAATGCAGCTCAACAGGTGAATGCAAATGATGGTTGGGGCACTTGGGATGCACCCGTTGCTCCTCCTCTCCCACAAATGCCACCTCATCTGGTGAATTATCACGCCTGGCTTGCGGCGCAAGGTCTGACAGTGCAACATGGCTTAGTTCCTGAAAATAATGTCACTGACAGCGCACTTGAAGCTTGGAATGATTCCATTACGCAGTCTGACAGCTCAAGTTCGACTCATTCTGATCTTCTCATCCTGACTGATCCCTCTATACATGTGGCTGGCAATGTTAGCTCTGATTCTCTTACTATTTCATTGGAGATCTCTGATCACGCTATCAGGTTTGGTTTATCTGCTCAAGGTGATGAAATCCTGTCCAGGCTGTTGAATGACCCAATCCCTCGCCTGAATCTCAACACCTTCATTTTCCAAGCTGTTAGTCCAATGCTTGCAACTTTTGGGCCTTGGAGAGAGGGGTTTGGCTTGCGGTCAAATCCGATTCAGTTATCTGTGCTGATTACACAGGATTCTTCTGGAATAAACTTTTTACAGCAATCAAGCTCCACTCCTGCTTTTGGTAATACTTCAGTGAACATTGTGGAGTTATCTGAACCTGCTTCTTTGGCGAACACCACTGAGCCTGCCCTGCTACCCAACACTAACGACGCCAGTATGGATAATGAACAAGTCCTGTATGATCCAGCTCCTGAATCTTCTGTCATCTCTGAGGTTGTGACATCTCTCGCAGCCACTGGCCCATGCTCTCGCAGGGCCAGGGCCGCTGCTCCTATATCTACAACTGAAGTTCGTCGCAGTCTTCGTTCCAATAAGTATGATGGGTTTAAGGTCCCGCCCCTCTCTGACATTTGCAAGACCACTTCAAAAGTTAAGCCTCGAGTCATCCCGTCTATTGGCACTTCCGCCTCTGCTGCTTCTTCCACTGGTGAGATCCCACCACCAACTCCTATAGCTATCCTGCAATCTATTGGAGTTAACAGGTGTGCTATACCTGCTACTGAACTCTCTGAAGAAGCACTGCTTGCTGAACCTGATGCAGTGTCTAAACTTTCGGCTCCTGTGACTGACATGGAAGACCTGGGAGAGGATCTCTCCCACAACTCGGCCTAATTCTGGGGTTCCTCTTTTGGCGATGTTGAGCTGCTGGAATGTGCTCTCATGGAATATCCATGGCCTCAACTCTGAGAAGAAGCAATTGGCTCTGCATAATGCTATTTCAATCAGTGGGTGTGCTGTCGTTTGCATTCAGGAGACTAAGATGCCTGAGGTTTCTTTTGCTTTTGTTAAAACTTGATGTCCTAGACAATTTGATCGCTTTGCTTTTGTGCCTTCGCGAGGCGCCTCTGGAGGGCTGCTAACGATCTGGAAAAGTTCGGCTTTCTCTGGCTCCATTATTTCGTCTGAACCCTATGCGTTAGTTGTAGATTTCGTTAGCACACAATCTTCACAACACTGGACGTTAGTCAATGTTTACGCGTCGTGCACTGGTACGGACAGGGACGTTTTCACGCAATGGCTGTATGACATTCAAATACCTAGTAATCAAGACTGGTTATTGTTAGGAGACTTTAACTACATGAGAGCACCGGACAATCGTAATAAACCAAGGGGTAACATTCATGACATGATTACTTTCAATGACATAATCCGTAAGTTGCAGTTGATGGAGCTTCTGGTGAAAGGTAGAACATATACTTGGAGCAATATGCAGGTTGACCCTCTGCTTGAGCAGATTGATTGGTTCTTCACATCTTTGCACTGGACCAACGTTTACCCTAAGACGCTCGTTAAACCCCTTGGCAAGCCTGTTTCGGACCACATTCCTTGCGTTGTCTCTATCGAGAGCAAAATACCTCATTCTAAGCTCTTCCATTTTGAATCATACTGGATATTGCAACCAGGGTTTATGGACATTATTAAGGAGGTTTGGGAGCGGCCAGTTGGGACCGCAAATGCTGCTACACTCCTTTGTCGCAAATTTAAAGCTCTTCGACATGCCCTTAAAATCCGGAGTAAGAATATCTCTCGTCTTTCTGTGGCCATCACGAACTGTAATGTTGTCCTTGCGGATCTTGATGAGCTGGAGAACAAACGAACCCTATCAACCCCAGAAATGAACTTCAGACGTATCCTAAGGTCACATCTGCTCAGACTGCTCAAATATCAAAAACTATATTGGAAGAAGCGTTGTACTATTCGTTGGATTAAGTTCGGAGATAAAAACGCCAAATTTTTCCAAGCACTGGCCACGGAACGTTTTCGCCAAAACAACATCGCCTCCTTCAAGCTTGATGATGGTACGCTGTTTGACAATCACCCTGCCAAAGAGGCCCTCTTGTTCCAAACCTACAAAAATCGCCTGGGGACTGTCTCTCCCTCCGACATAAAGTTTGACCTTCCAGCCATGATCCCCCGCGCTAACAACCTTGACCAGCTCACCACCCCTTTTACCCATGAGGAAATCGACAATGTGGTCAAAGATATGCCGCCTGATCATGCACCTGGCCCGGACGGTTTCAGTGGAGCGTTCTTAAAAGCTTGCTGGCCCATTATTCGGCATGACTTCTATGCCCTTTGCGACCAGTTCTTTCAAGGTACTTTAGATGTGACAAGTATCAATGATGGTCTCATCACGCTCATACCTAAGATCAACTCTCCAGATACTATCAATGACTTCCGTCCCATCACTCTACTCAATTGCTGCCTCAAGTTGATTACCAAACTGTTAGCCGACAGGCTCCAGCGTGTCATCATCACCCTTGTTCACCGAAACCAGTATGGATTCATTAAAGGGCGCATGATTTAGGATTGTTTAGCGTGGGATTACCAATATCTTCATCAATGTCAAAGCTCGGGTAGGCCAATCATTCTTCTGAAACTTGATTTCGCTAAGGCTTTTGATACTATTGCACACGATCCAATGATTTGCATTATGCAACAAATGGGTTTCAACGACAGGTGGATTTCTTGGATCAAGTGCCTTTTCTCCTCAGGTCGTTCGTCCGTCCTTCTAAATGGAGTCCCTGGCCGACAATTCCTTTGCCGGTGTGGTGTGAGGCAAGGAGATCCTCTCTCCCCCCTCATTTTTGTCCTCGCAGCCGATCTACTTCAATGCGCAATCAATGATTCTTTCAGACGTGGAGATATCAGCTTGCCTTTCCCATGCTTTGGACAAACTGACTACCCAGTGATCCAATACGCGGATGACACGCTCCTTGTCTTGCCCGCCTGTCCTCAACAAGCTCTACGTGTCAAAAAAATCCTTTCTGACTATGCATCCTCGATCGGGCTCAATATTAATTTCCGCAAATCAACATTAATACCAATCAACATTGATGCAAGCTCAGCTTCTAGCCTTGCCACTATTTTCGGCTGCAATGTAGGTGCAATGCCTTTCACCTACCTGGGACTACCACTTGGCACTACAAAACCAACCATCCAAGAATTCATGCCTCTGGTTTGCAAGATGGAGCGTCGTCTCACTGCCACGATCGCCATGATGTCATATGGGGGCCGCCTCTCCTGGCTCAATGCATCTGTCACGTCACTTCTGGTGTTTGCCATGCGCACGCTTAAGTTCCCTCCGAAACTGATTGGAATTCTTGATAAGATTCGAAGGAGATGCCTCCGGACTAAGAAAACCGACCAAGGTGACAGATGTAACTCGCTGGCTGCTTGGGAGCTCGTTTGCAAGCCCAAGAGTAAAGGCGGGCTGGGTGTGATCAATATCCAAATACATAACGATGCCCTCTTGCTAAAGTTTTTGCACAAGTTCTACAACAAACTTGACGTGTCATGGGTTACAATGCTTTGGGACAATCAATATGCTAACCAGGTGCCTCATGCGGTGGACTCGGTCGGGTCTTTCTGGTGGAAAGACGTCCTCAAACTCTCGCCCATTTACAGGGGGGTCACCCGGGTCCAAGTGGTTGACGGATCGACTACGCTGCTCTGGAAGGACCTGTGGTCCAATGATGTGCTCCAATCTTCACATCCCCGTGCCTTTTCTTTTGCTCTGCATGAAGATACAATGGTCGCTGACTTTTGGGCCAACAATGAGCTGCATGAAACCTTCCACCTACCACTATCTGCTCGTGCTCTTAATGAGGTTCAGGAGGTCCAACGGGCCGCATCCCACATACACCCATCAACGACAATATCTGATGTTTGGCACTACATCTGGGGTGCAACCGAGTACAGACCGAAAGATTATTATAACAACTTCTTCCGTGACGCAACGGCTCATCCCTCCTTTCGGCTCCTTTGGAAGTCAACCTGTACAATGAAAATCAAGGTATTTGGATGGTTGTTGCTGCAAGACAGGTTGAACACTCGTGACATGTTAAGGAGAAGACATTATTATATTGGAAATGATTTCACATGCCTCCTTTGTGGGGGAAATATCCACGAGACTCTCGAACATATGATCTTCACTTGCCAGTTTAGTGAAGAATGCTGGGCCAGGATAGGTGTTCATTGGCAGGACTTTCACAATAGGTTTGTGGCGTTGCAAAGCGCACAAACCAACTGGCCCAATCCTTTCTTCACTGAAACGTTCTACGCTGCTGCCTGGAGTTTGTGGAAGGAAAGAAACAATAAACACTTCAGAGGTGTAGCCCCCAGCATTACATCTTTGTTTCAGTGTTTTAGGCAGGACTTAGAGCTTTTGCAACATAGGGTAAAGAGTGCTCGCAGGGCTGCCCTGCTTTGATACTGTGACTCACTTAGTTGAGCCCTTCTTCTACTTTTGTACCCTGTTAGCTTGTATAGAGCCAAAAAACAGTGTGTGAATAGTGATCATGGCATAGCTGGCCACCCCCCTGCTGGCGACACTAGTAGTGAGGGTGGGATGTAACTGATATGTCTATGTAAACACCCCATTTATATGGATATATGAAAATTCAGTGGGAGTTCTCTCCCACTGTCAAGTTCCTCAAAAAAACTTATAGGGTTTTTGCTTTTGCAGAAATCAAGGAGCCCCTAAATCATCACCGCCGTTGTCCCCGTAACCGACCCCCTCCGACCTCGAGGTGAGACCAGCCAAATCTCCATGTATATCTTGTGTTGCTCAAATAGGATATGTGGTTGCGCAAGTGGCCGGTCATGTTCAGGTTACACCTCCGAGTGGCCTATGTTTTGCCGGAGTGTTGATTAATTTCCGTTCCGGCAAATTTCAGGCGCTCGATATGTCCTTTTTTAACAAAGGTCATGCTGGATTTTTCGTGAATTCTGGCATGACTTGTGCTAGAATATGTAGGAAATATCGAGTGGCCTGGATTTTCTCAAAAAATAATGATCTAATTTAGGTTTTTTAGTACATATATTTAATTGTACAAGTTTAATCTTTGAATTATGAACGTAGGAAATGTCGTACTCGGACGCAACAGTCTCTAGGGGGAGTGCAGCTGGTGCCACGATGATCGAGGTCTGTACGACAGGTTCCTTTAGCTGGACGAAGATCGATGCTTCAGCATTAAGCTCGAGGAGACCTTCGATGTTGAAACGGTACGCAACAATGACAAATGTTTTTTTCGTAATTAAGCATGACTTCAACTATTTCAACGTCTAATTTTCATCTTTTAGAATTCGACTAACTTATCCCATGCCACGCAAGACGCTATGTCTTGGAGAGGATGGGTTTTGAAGACCATGAAAATTTTGAAACAAAGAAAATACACCTAAGGACCCATCATGATATGGATTTTGAAGTAAATCTGTACAATTCTCAGAGCGTAACCCATTTTGGTTGCCAAAATTGGGAAGCACTTTGCAAAATATATGGTTTTTTGAGGGTATGATTGTCACCATAGATCTTGGTGATCCTGACATCGAGCAAGACAATATGGACATTTGGGTCCTTGTTGATACGCTTCCGATTCTACCGCAATGTGATTTTCTCAAACATAGTTATTAACTAATTTATATTGTTTATTTCAAAATAGTTGACAGCTTATTTCCATTGACAGCTTAGTTTGATTCTTCAAAGAATGTGCGGAAGATGGTAGACAAAACCCACTACACTGATGGCTCCGAATTAACTTATAAGGAGACAAGTCATGTGATCACATTTTGTACTTATCTTGAGAATTACAATACCTATTATCGAACTCCTCCAAATTATGGAGAATACGTGCCACTAGTGCACGTGTTGAACCACGGTAACTTCTATGGAGATACCCTGGTAAGATTTTTTACTATTAGGACATCCGTGCATCTTTTGCATACTTCTAAAACTAGTACATCATTGCTAACTATGAAGTTTTTACTATGTTTTTCAACAGAAAATCCCGATGGATTGTGTGCCTCATCTGATGTATCAGAATGGTCGCCTTGCAGTTCTGAACATACAACCAGGCCAATCTAGGGAGCTCACCTGGGCATATCGGATTTCTAAAACCGGTGAACACATGCTAATCAAAGAATGGAAAAAATGTTTGGACATTCGCAAGGAGGTTCTTTGAAGTAACATTAAGCGAAAAGCAAGAATTGGAGACAGGATAATCTCCATTTTCTATAATGGAGAGTCAGGGGCTATCTTGTTTTTTTCTATTTTACCTTAGAGAATGTAGTAGGTCCTAAGAGAATGTAGTAGGTCCTATGAGGTACAATATGTTTATTATGTGGTAATGTGTTAGAGTTGATGACGAGGAGTACTTGTGATTACGACTAGTGACCAATTTGCTATGTGATGTCTCATTGATGAAAACGATGATCTTGAGGAGGTGTTATATGACAATGATGTATTATGATGATAAGTTGTTAATGATATGATGATGATGATGATATTTATTATATCATTGGGTGAAAGAACCGCGGATTAGTTTCAAGTGGATGTCCATCCACTTGAAAGTATTCCATGGTTCTTTCACCCCGAGATGTAATAACTCATTATGATGTAAAAACAATCTCTAAATTCCTGTTGTATGAAAACTTGTGTAAAGGTGTATGAATACAACATGAAATAAAAAAGAAATAAAATACAAAATAATAGTAGTAGCGCGGGCAGGGAGAAGCGCTACTACTAATTACCAGTAGCGCTCCTCAGGGAAAGCGCTGCTACTAAGTCGATTTAGTAGTAGTGTGGGTTGAGGCACGCTACTGCTAACCTTTAGCTGTAGCGCCATACCAGTAGTGCTCCAGCCCGCGCTATTGATAGGCCTAAAACCCTCGCTACTGCTAGGCTTTTCCCTAGTAGTGTAAACCCCCGAGTGGGAGGATTGCTCTCCACTCGGAGTTTTTTTAACTTAGGTGAATCGGTTTCGCAGCTAAGCTCCCGAGTGGGAGGATTGCTCTCCACTCGGAGAGTTTTTAACTTAGGCGATTACGGGGTCGCAGCTAAGCCCCCTAAGTGGGAGGATTGCTCTCCACTCAAAGTGTTTTTTAACTTAGGCGAATCAGGTTCGCGGCTAAGCCACCCACTAGGGGATTTGGACACAAGTGATTACGAGAAACCAATCATTAAGATACTGTAACGACCTTGTCTTTGTAAAATAATCTGAAATGCTTTTATTACAGCTCGACGGGTCGAGTGATTCTAGGTGTAGAAAGGACGAAGCAGCTCCGCGTTCCATGCACATGGCTCGTCTATTTTCTTGGCTACGTTGTAGATGTGATACGCTCCATTGTGAAGCACCTTGGTGATGATGAAGGGACCTTCCCAGGCCGGAGCGAGCTTGTGAGGTCGCTTCTGAACCACTCGGAGCACAAGGTCTCCCTCCTGAAATGCTCGACCTCTGACATTGCGGGCGTGGAATCGACGGAGATCTTGCTGATAAATGGTCGACCAGACCAAAGCCATCTCGCGTTCTTCCTCCAAGAGATCGACTGTGTCTTCACGTGCTTGCTCTGCTTCGGTTTCTGAGAACAGTTCAACTCTGGGAGCATTGTGCAGCAAGTCACTCGGAAGCACAGCCTCAGTGCCTTACACCAGGAAGAAGGGGGTTCGTTCAGTCGGCCGGTTGGGTGTTGTCCTCATCCCCCATAGGACTGATGGTAGTTCGGTCACCCAGGCTCCAGCAGCATGCTTAAGATCACGCATCAGACAAGGTTTTAACCCTTGAAGGATCAAACCATTCACCTGCGGGTGCGCGACGGACGCGTAGTCGACCCGAGTGCCTTGAGATGCACAAAATGCCTTGAACTCATCAGAATCAAAGTTGGATCAGTTATCTGTGATGATGCTGTGAGGAACTCCATATCTGAATATCAACTCTCTGATGAAACTGACGGCAGTGCCTGCTCCAAGGTTCTTGATGGGCTTGGCTTCAATCCACTTGGTAAACTTGTCGACTGCTACGAGCAAATGGGTGAAGCCACTCGCGCCGGTTTTGAAGGGTCGGACCATATCCAATCCCCAGACTGCAAACGGCCAAACGAGCGGAATAGTCTTTAGGGCAGATGCGGGCTTGTGAGACATGTTGGAGTAAAACTGGCAACATGCGCACTTGTCTACTATATCCTTCGCCATCTCATTTGCTCGAGGCCAATAAAACCTTGCTCAGCATGCTTTGGCCACGATGATCCGAGAGGACGCATGATGACCACAGGTCCCCGAGTGGATATCATTTAGGATCATCTGACCTTCTTCTGGGGTGATGCAGTGTTGTGCAACTCCTGTGACACTCTCTCTGTAAAGCTACCCTTTTATCATGGTGAAAGCTTTGGATCGACGGACTATCTGGTGAGCCTTGTCTTCATCCTCTGGGAGCTCTTTTCTAAGAATGCACGCGATGTATGGGACCGTCCAATCGAGAGTGATTACTAAGACTTCCATGATCAGGTCAACCACGTCTGGAATCTCTACCTCAGTCGAGTCGGTTGGACTTATCAGTTGTGGGGGCTCTTCCTTGAAGGGATCTTCTTATACTGACGGGGTATGGAGATGCTCCAAGAACACATTGCTGGGAATAGGCATCCGAGTGGAACCTATCTTCGCCAGATCATCAACAGCTTGATTTTTGTTTCGCGGTATGTGGCGGAGCTCCAAACCCTCAAACTTCTTTTCCAGCTTCCTCACTGCATTGCAGTAACCTGTCATTGCGGGACTCCTGACATCCCATTCCTTCATCACTTGGTTAACCACCAAATCTGAGTCGCCATAAACCATTAGGCATCGGACGCCGAGTGAAATGGCCATACGCAACCCATATAAAAGTGCTTCATACTCTGCTTCATTGTTTGAAGAGTCAAAGTGAATCTGAAGGACATAACTGAGCTTGTCTCCTCGTGGGAATACTAAAACCACTCCTGCACCAGAGCCATTCAACATCTTGGACCCATCAAAGAACATGGTCCAATGTTCTGGCTGAATTTGAATCGGTTGTTGTTGTTTAGTCCACTCTGCGAGGAAGTCTGCAATTGCTTGAGACTTAATGGCCATCTTTGCCTCAAATTTTATATCCAAAGGAAGAAGTTCAATCACCCACTTTGCCACTCAATCAGTTGCATCTATGTTATTTAGGATCTCTAACAAAGGAGCATCGCTGACGAGTGATATTGAATGATCAGAGAAATAATGTGCAACTTTCTTCATGGTCAGGTAAATCCCATAAACAAGTTTCTGATAATGAGGATATCTCTGCTTGGACAGGGTTAAGACTTCTGAGATGTAATACACGGGGCGCTGAACTTTGAAGGCCTTGCCTTCTTCTTCCCGCTCGACCGTGAGCACTGTGCTAACAACTTGTCCTGTGGCTGCGATGTAAAGCAACAGAGGCTCCTTGCTAACCAGAGCGGCAAGCACCGGCTGGGTGGAAAGGAGGGCTTTGAGCTCTTTAAACACTCCTTCAGCCTCATCACTCCGTTCAAATTTGTCAGACTTCTTTGTCAGTCGGTAAAGAGGTAGTGCCTTTTCACCGAGGCGTGAGATGAATCGGCTCAAAGCGGCCAAGCAACCAGTAAGCTTCTGAACGTCGTGCAGGCGCACTGGGTGCTTCATTCGGAGGATTGTGCCAATCTTCTCTGCGTTTGCGTCGATCCCTCGTTCGGAAACAAGGAAACCGAGTAACTTTCTGCTTGGGACTCCAAATGTGCACTTAGATGGGTTAAGCTTGATATCGTACCTTCTCAGGTTGGCAAAGGTTTCAGCTAGGTCAGTCGGCAGGTCGGAACCTTTGCATGACTTAACCACTATGTCATCCATATATGCTTCCATATTCCGTCTAATTTGAGTGAGCAGGCACTTCTGAATCATACACATGAATGTGGGACCAGCATTCTTGAGGCCGAAGGGCATAGTAACATAGCAAAAACACTCGAACGGGGTGATGAAAGACGTTTTTATCTCATCGGGTCCATACAGTCGGATCTGATGGTACCCGGAATAAGCGTCCAGGAAGGACACTCGCTCACATCCCATAGTTGAGTCGACAATCTGGTCGATGCAGGGTAGAGGGAAAAGATCTTTCGGGCAGGCCCGATTGATGTGTTTGATGTCAATACACATTCAAAGTGCATCGTCTTTCTTGGGAACCATAACGACATTGGCGAGCCACTCGGAGTGGTATATCTCGCGGATAAACTCAACAGCCAGGAGCCGAGCCACGTCCTCGCCAATGGCCTTTCTCTTCTCTGTGGCAGACCGACGGAGGTATTCTTTGATGGGTTTTACTTTTGGGTCGGCTCGCAAACGGTGCTCAGCCAGTTCCCTGGCAACACCTGGCATGTCAGATGTGCAAAGATATCCCAGTTCTCATGGAGGAACTGGATGAGCGCTTCTTCCTATTTGCTGTCGAGTGTCGACGAGATATGGGTCGCAGCCGCATTGGGATCAGTCGGGTGAACATGAACTAGCTTGGTATCTCCGGCCAACTGAAATGCTAACTTTGAAGCAGGCCTCTTAGCATGCAGCAAATCAGTCGGATATGCCATCTTCTGATACTCTTGGAACTCCACTGCTGCCATCTGCTCGTCTGCTATTTTTGCTCCATCTTGAAGACAATCTTCTGCTCTTTGACGGTTATCGGAAACCGTTATTATGCCTCTGGGGCTAGCATCTTCATCTTGAGATAAACATAGCATGGTTGAGCCATAAATCTAGCATAGGAAGCCCTACCCAGAATGGTGTGATATGCACTCTGGAAATCCACTACCTCAAACATCAACTTCTCCTTGCGGAAATTCTTCTCATCGCCGAAAACCACATCGAGAGTGATCTGGCCGAGTGATTCGGCTTTCTTTCCTAGAATGATCCCATGAAACCGCATGTTACTCTTGCTGTCGGAGTAAATGACCACAGGTAGCCTAGACGGCTCCCCCTGGCTCTTGAAAAAATAATGAGGCTGATCAAGCCATCGAGCATCCGAGACGCGGGGTCGCCTTCCTACGGACGGCTATCCCCTCAGCCGGCTACCGACAGGCGGCCCGACCAAGAACCCACCTAAAGAAAGCCACGAGAGGGACGACTCGAGAAAGCCGGCCATCACATGGCCGACTCCAGGAAGCCGGCCGCCACATGGCCGACTCCAAGAAGCCGGCCCCCAATAGGCGGCCCAGATCGGGCCCTCCAAGTTTGTACCAACATAATGGCGATGAGACGGGGCGTGGCGACAGTGAAGCGCACCGCCCCCGAATCCCCGGGTCGCATGGCTACAGTACGCCGTACGGGGCTGCCATGACCCGTCCGGCGTGGCACTGTTGCCATGCTGACCATGACGTCACCCAAGATGAGCCGACAGTTCGGCCCGCAGGCAGCAGGCCCCTCTGGTCAGAGAGACATCCGAAGGTGGCCACGCGCCCCCTAGTCGGCCAGGGATGAAGTCGGCTCTCCCCAGCCGGCTCATTCCCTCCCTCGAAGAACGAGCCTCATTAAGGAGACAAGACGAGGTAAGGCTACAGTGAGCGCCCACAAGGCGGCGGCACTGTAGTCACGCTTACCTCGACCAAGCCCTCGTCATCAAGGGTGGAGCAACAGTAACCAGCCCCCGACAAGACCCCCAAGCGGTGGGGCCTATCTGTCTACCAGGAGGCCGGCAGCCGGCGGGGCCCGCCAGTCGGCGGGCCCCAACGTTCGGCGGAGAAGCCGGCCGGTGTAGACACTGACGGCTGGGCCCAGGCCCAGCCGGATTACCATTGTACCCCCTGGGGGGTAGGCCTATATAAACCCCCCGGGGCACCCATGCAAAGGGTTGGACTTTGATAGTTTTAGACACTACTTGGAGAGGAGAAGAGAGCTAGCCTTGCCCCTTCTTCCTCCTCTCACCGAACAGCTCAAGGAGCCTCTTGTAGCTACTTGTTGATCTAGTGATCATGCGGAGACCCCGCGGTGCAGGATTAGGGGTGTTATCTCCTCGGAGAGCCCCGAACCTGGGTAAGATTCGCCGGCGTGCATGTCTTCGCCTTATCCCATTTCTAGGAACCGGTGATGTCTTATTGGCTCCCATAATGATAAGCCACCCGTTGGCATATGTTGCCCCAACCACCCGACATTTGGCGCCCACCATGGGGCCAGGTGCACCGTCGTCCGGAGACCTGTTCTGGATGGGAACCCTCTTCCTCCCCCGCGAGCGTAGCCAGCCCGGCACGCCCGATGGCGCTTGCCCCAATGCGCTGCAAGGTGTCGACGACGCCCGCGCGAAGAGCTGCCTCGCCGATCTCCTTGGGGAGGCTCGCATCTCCGACGAGCACGCGTCTGACGTGGGCACCGGCTGCCTCGAGAGCCACCTCGTCAGCCTCCTCGACCAACTCCACGTCTCCAGCGAGCCTGCTGTGGATTTGGAGTCGGTCAGCTCCACCGACCCGACGCTTGTTGACTTCGACAGCGCATCACTCGATGCTTTCCCCACCAACGTGGTGGTCTTCGACGATCCTCTCCCGCGAGCCGACAGTGGCGGCAGCACCGTAACCGAGGTGCTGGTCATCAGCCACGGAGTCACCTCCAGCGAGAACACCCACGACGCCCTACAAGCGGTGCTGCAGGACTTGTCCGTCCCCATCCCGGCCGATGCCGACGCCGAGGCGCTGGAGGCACGCCGCCTTGCCCTCGTCACAGAGGGCCAGAAGCTAGCCACCATGAGACGCCTCACCGAGGCCCACCAACGCGAAGTTGACCGCGCCGCCTTCGGCACGCCAACTCCCGATGGACCGAGCTGGGCCGGCGTTGTCCAGAAACACGGCGCGGCCATCGCCGACGTGCTGGGGGCAGAACGCCCAGTCGACGCCATGCTTCTTGAGAACCTACGCGCCGCCTAGTCGGTCGTAGAGGAGCTAAACGGAATAGGGGCCGACGAGGTCCCCTACATGACCAGGCGAATCCAGCAGCTGATCGACGCGACCGCAAAGCGTCACGAAGCCGGCGTCCGCGCCGAAATCCCTCTCCCGTGTCGAGATCACAACGCAACGTCACGTACGCTGACTGCGGGCGGAGCCCGCACAAGGGAGGAAAAGGAGCCGGCTGCCAGTCGCAACCGAACTCGAGTCACTATCGAGGGCGACGCACAAGGCCACCCTCGAGCCATGGAGCGACGAGGCGACCCGCATCCTCCTCCGCCTCATGGGGAGAGATATCCCACCTCGCCGCCTGTCACGCATCCGACTCTGAGCGGCCGACTAGGTTGCCGCGAAGGAGTCGGCGAAAATGATGCCCGTCATCGGATCGACCACCTCGCGCGGTCCCTGGCGTTAGAAGAAGAAGATGATGTCGGCCTGCCCTGCTTCGGCCCCCGCATCCGCGAGGAGCCCTTCCCCAAAGGGTTCTTGCTCCCAAGAGACACGCCCAAGTAGAACGGCTCCATGAAGCCGGAAGATTGGTTGATTGACTACTCTACCGCAGTCCGCATAGCGAACGGCAACAGGCGTGTTGCTGTAAAATACGTCCCCCTGATACTCCAGGGCACGGCGCGCACCTGGCTCAATAGCCTCAAGCCCTACAGCATCAACAGCTGGCTTGACCTCACGGAATCCTTCATCCACAACTTCACCAGCACCTAGAAGCGGGCTCCCAAGCACCGACAGCTCTCCTTGTGCGTACAAGGACCCAACGAGTCGACTCGGGACTATCTCACGCGTTGGGCCGATCTTCGAAACTCCTGTGAAGGGGTGCACGAGGTCCAAGCCATAGAGTACTTCACGGCCGGGTGCCGAGAAGGCACCCTCCTCAAGCACCGACTCCTCTGCGACGAGCCGACTACCCTCGACGAGCTGCTAGTCATCGCGGACAAATACGCCACGGCTGACTCCTCCATGAAGACCGAGCTCCAAGTAGACGCATCTGGGAAGGTGCTTGCGCCGGCTCCCAAGACGCCGGCTGGAGAGTCTACTCGGCGCCAATACTAGAACAACAACAAGCACAAGGCTCTGATGCCAACTTCCGCCAGTCGGCAAGTAGCCACAGTCAAAGATGAACAACCTGAGGGGCGGCCCGCGCCTAAGAAGCAGAAGGGCGGCAGGCCAGCTTGGCAGCCGGCTTTCTCCTACGAGCAAGCCCTTGATGCCCCCTCCAAGTTTCACAGCGGCGCGAAGGCCTCCAACCACACCACTCGGAAATGCCATTGGCTCATGCGAATCTCCAAAGGCGAGGGACTGGTGCCGCCTCCGCCTGCTGTTCAGCCGCCTCCAGCTCCTCAGCAGCTGGCCGCTCGGCCAGCAGTCGGAGTCGTCCATGACGAATTCCCAGACGAGCATGCCGCCTACGTCGTCTTTACAAGCTAGCCAGAAGATCGGCGAAGTCGGCGCCGACAACACCAAGAAGTCAACACGGTCGCATCCAACAACCCCGAGTTCATGCACTGGTCGGAGAAACCTATCAGTTGGAGCCGAGCCGATCACCCAGAGGTGATGCCGTCTCCCGGCTCTTATGCCTTGGTTTTGGATGCCACCCTCACAACAGATCGGCGGGCTGCCCGATTCTCCCGCGTACTGATAGATGGCGGAAGCAGCATCAACATACTATACCGTGACACCATGGAGAAGCTGAATATCAAGGCAAAGCAGCTCATGCCAAGTCAGACTGTGTTTCATGGCATCGTACTCGGCCTATCCTGTGCTCCGATTGGCAAGATCATGATAGACGTTCTCTTTGGAGACAAAGATCATTTCCGCCGAGAAGCAATATGGTTCGAGGTAGTGGATCTGGAGAGCCCTTACCACGCACTGCTTGGCTGACCTGCGTTGGCCAAGTTCATGGCTGTGCCCCACTATGCCTACCTCAAGATGAAGATGCCGAGTTCCAAGGGCGTCATCACCATATCCGGAGACTACAAGAAGTCCGCCGAGTGTGCAGCTGCTAGCAGCCGGCTGGCCGAGTCCCTCGTGATTGCTGAAGAGAAAAAGATGCTAGACTGAGTCGTGGGCATGGCCGGCAAGCAGCCGACCTTGTCCCCCGATCCCAAGGAATATGAGGCTCAATGTTCTTTCCAGCCGGCCAAAGAAACCAAGAAGATACCTCTGGACCCGGAGCACCCGGAGAGATACGCGGTCATGGGAACCAGCCTTGACAGCAAATAGGAAAGCGAGCTCGTCGATTTCCTCTGTGAGAATCGAGACATCTTTGCATGGTCTCCCAAAGACATGCCAGGTGTCCCGACGGATTTCGCCGAGCACAAGCTACACATCCGGTCGGATGCCAAGCCGGTCAAGCATCCCTTGCACCGCCTGTCAGAAGAGCAGAGAAGAGTAGTCGGAGAAGAAATAGCCCGACTTCTGGCAGCCGGCTTCATCATGGAAGTTTTCTTCCCTGAGTGGCTTGCCAACCTGGTCCTAGTGCTAAAGAAGAATAAACAATGGCGCATGTGCATTGACTACACCAGCCTCAACAAAGCCGGCCCCAAAGATCCTTTTGCCCCGCCAAGAATTGATCAAGTGATAGACTCCACAGCCGGATGCGAGCTGTTGATTTTTTTGGATGCTTACTCAGGCTACCATCAGATAGAATTAGTCCCAGCTGACTGTCTGAAGACCGCCTTCATCACACCATTCGGAGCTTTCTGCTCCCTGACTATGACATTCAGCTTAAGAAATGCCGGTGCCACTTTTCAGCATTGCATGTAGAAATGCCTCCTCAAGCAACTCGGCAGAAATGCCCACGTCTATGTGGACAACATTGTGGTGAAGATGGAGAAGCATGGCACCCTGCTGGTAGATCTTAAAGAGACGTTCAAGAACTTGTGCCGGTTTCAGATCAAGCTCAATCCAGAAAAATGCGTGTTCGGAGTTCCAGCCGGCCAGCTCCTAGGCTTCCTAGTCTCCGTACGCAGCATCGAATGCAACCCGGTGAAGATCAAGGCTATAGAGAGAATGGAGATTCCTACCAAGCTAAGAGATGTCCAGAAATTTACCGGATGCTTGGCCTCCCGCAACCGCTTCATCAGCCGGCTCGGGGAGAAGGCCCTCCCTCTCTACCGACTCATGAAGAAGTCCACTCACTTCGAGTGCAACGACCAAGCAGATCAAGCTTTCCACGAGTTAAAAAAGATGTTGACCACGCCGCCTGTCCTGGCGGCACCGACTGAGAAAGAGCCCATGCTCCTTTACATTGCCGCCACCGGCCGAGTGGTCAGCACTGTCATCGTGGTTCAACACCCGCAAGAGGGCCGAGATCAGCCAGTCCAGAGGCCGGTCTATTACCTGAGTGAAGTATTGTCCACATCGAAGCAGAACTATCCACACTATCAGAAGATGTGCTATGGTGTGGAATTCACCGCCAAGAAGCTCAAGCCCTATTTCCAAGAGCACCCCATCACGATCATATGCACTGCCCCGCTGGCCGAGATCATAGGCAGCCAGGATGCATCTGGCCGGGTGGCCAAATGGGCCATTGCGTTGGCCCCTTATACGATCTTCTACCAGCCCCGCACCACCATCAAGTCTCAAGCATTGGCCGACTTCCTCGTCGATTGGGCCGAGACCCAGTACCTGCCGCCTGCGCTCGACTCCACTCATTGCCGGATGCACTTCGATGGATCCAAGATGCGCACCGGCTTGGGAGCCGGCATCGTCCTCACCTCTCCCAAGGGCGACAAGCTCAGATACACTTTGCAAATTCCTTTTGCCGCCTCCAACAATGTGGCCGAGTACGAGGCACTCATACACAGGCTCCAGCTAGCCAAAGAACTCGACATCCATCGGATCCTGTGTTATGGCGACTCAGACTTGGTAGTCCAACAATCATCCGGTGACTGGGATGCCAAGGACGCAAACATGGCGAGTTACCGCTTCCTTGTTCAGCAACTCAGCAGATACTTTCAAGGGTGCAACTTCCTCCATGTGCGACGGGCCGACAACGAGCAAGCAGATGCCCTGGAACGAATAGGCTCCACCTGGCAAGCATACCAACCGGCGTCTCCCTCCAAGGCCTCCTTAAGCCGTCTGTCAAGCCGTCTCCAGAGTCCGATTCCATCTTCGTGCCGCCCAACCCCGACGCGGTCAGAGCCGACTTGGGGGGCCAAGCAGGCGGCTCGGGGACTTCGACAGGCGGCTCGGGGATTGCCGTAGTCATACCCGGCTCGGGGACTTCGACAGGCGGCTCGGGGACTGCTATAGTCAAACTCGGCCCGAGGACTTCAAAACACGGCTTGGGGACTACTGCAGTCGGCCTGGGGACTGCATCAACACAACAGGCGGCGGCCGACTCCAACTCTTCATCACCCAGCCCACCCGCCCTGGTTGTGGTAGCCACATTGACAACAGAAGAAGTCACAGCTCCATCATGGGCCCAGCCCATCCTCAAATTCTTGATTAACAGGGAGCTGCCGACTGACGAGATCTCGGCAAGACAAGTCCAACGCCGAGTCAGAGCTTACACAATAATGAACCGAGAGCTTGTTAGGCGCAGTGTCACTAGAGTCTTCCAGCACTGCGTCGAGCCAGAGAAGGGCATAGCAATCCTCGAAGATATACACCAAGGTGAATGCGGCCACCATGCAGCCTCAAGATCTCTCATCGCCAAAGCTTTCCGCCATGGTTTCTTTTGGCCGACTGCTTTGGATGACACCAAGGAACTATTCAAACACTGCAAAGGGTGCCAAGTCTTCAGCTCCAAGCAACACCTTCCGGCTTCCGCACTCAAGACCATCCCCCTCACTTGGCCCTTTGCCGTTTGGGGGTTGGACATGGTGGGCCCATTCAAGACGGCACGCGGTGGCATGACACATCTGCTTGTCGCCATGGACAAATTTACCAAGTGGATTGAAGCAAAGCCGATCAAGAAGCTGAATGGGCCGCCTGCCGTAACATTCATTGCAGATATCACAACCCGGTACGGCGTGCCGGATAGCATCATCACCGACAATGGCACGAACTTCGCCAAGGGAGCACTGGCACGTTTCTGCGCAACTCACGGCATCTGACTGGACTTAGCGTCCGTTTCCCACCCGCAGTCAAACGGCCAGGTCGAGTGAGCAAACGGCCTCATCCTCTCTGGCATCAAGCCTCGACTAGTCGTACCACTGGAGCGTTCGGCCGGCTGTTGGCTCGATGAGCTGCAGGCCGTCCTCTGGAGCTTACGCACTACTCCAAACAAGTCAACCGGCTTCACTCCTTTCTTCCTTGTATATGGTGCCGAGGCTGTCATCCCGACTGACATTGAGTTCGACTCACCTCGGGTCACCATGTACACGGACGTGGAGGCGAAGGAAGCACGAGAAGATGGCGTCGATCTGCTGGAAGAGGGCCGGCTATTAGCCCTCAGCCGGTCCGCCATCTACCAGCAAGGTCTACACCGTTACCACAGCCGGAAGGTCAAGCCGAGATCCTTCCAAGAGGGCGACCTTCTGCTCCGGCTGATCCAGCGAACAACCGGCCAGCACAAGCTCTCGGCCCCTTGGGAAGGCCCATTCGTCATCAGCCGAGCCTTAGGCAATGATTCCTATTACTTGATCAATGCACAGAAGCCGAAGGCACGAAAGAGGGACAACTGTGGCAAGGAGTCGGAACGACCATGGAAGGCCAACCTCCTCCAAAGATTTTACAGTTAAAATGCAGTATGTACTACGTTACCTTTTGTACTAAGTATGAGACAACATGCTCCCCGAGGAGTACTCGGGGACTACCCTCTTTTATCTATGAATGACGAGTATCACACTCACGTTTACGTCATCACATTCATTATCTCATCCGGCACCGGGTTCGATCAGTCGGCCCGGGGACTTGCCATCTTGGGTTATGTTTAAGTTCTACCAGAAGTCAGACAAGTAGTGTGCCGGCACCTGAGCCCTCTCTTGTTGAAAGTCGCAGCTCAAAGAACTGACTGTCCGACTAACAAGAGCCAAAGGCAGGAAGGGATGCCCACATGAAAAACGGCTAAGGACTAAACGAACTTATATAACTCAGCTCGGGTTCGCCCCCGCCAACCGACTGTCAGAGCAGTCGGCTGGCCGACTTCCTTTCTTACTTTACTACAATCTAAAAAAGCTCGAGTACTTGCCCTCCTAGACGGCCAGGTCCTTACCCGGCCACAGACTGCAGAGCAGCTGTCCGACTGGGAAGGCGGTGGCCAAGGGAGGGCGGCAAAGGAAAGCAGCCAAAGATGAAAAGAAACTAAGAATGGAAGCCCAGCACATGCATAACTATATTTACACAAAAAAGACCTTCGAAAGGCCGGCACACAACATAGTTTGAATACACCCCCAGTGGGTGGAACTGTGCAAATTTAATAAAAAGTTGTTCAAAAGTAACTAGCAGGAAGGTAAAGGCGGCAAGTCAGGCCAAGGGAGCAACAGGCGTGTCGGGCAGGATGGTGGAGATGGTAGTGTTGGCCGGGGGAGTGGCCGGCTGGCGAGTCTCAGCTTGGTCACCACCTGCAGCAGGCGGCATCCCCGTGCGCGCCTCGTTGCTAGAGGCACGGCCAGGCTGAGGCAGGTCGGTCGCCCCACCGTCCGGCACGGCATCTTCACCATCTTCCTCCTCCTCCTCTTCGCCCTCGTCGCTGGAGTCAATCTCCTTCGCCGAGTCCTCTCCCTCTGCCGGGTTCAGCCCGAACCACTCCTCTGGCTGAGCAACGCCGTCTTCGTTCACCTCAGGAGCAAAGGCGCTGGTGTCGGTGAAGTCGGCAATCGCCGAGGTGCGCTGGATGATAGAAGGCCGCACTGCCTCCACCTCCTCGTCAGTCTCCTGCCGCCAGGTGCGCGGCTGGTCCAAGTTCAGCCCAGGATACCAGGCCCGAACGAACTCCAGCGCCTGCCGAGCCCCGCATCGAGCTACAGAGGCCTTCCAGGCTTCGAAGCGGCCGACTGCTACCTCCAGCCAATCGGCAGTCCGATTGGGGGTGCGGTGAATCACCTCACCGGGCCAGAGGGCGGTCGGAACTTGCGCTCTGGCACGCTAGAGGCGGCGGAGCATGCGGTAGGCCAGCTGAAGCCGGGCTTGAATCGCCAGAAGCTGCTCTTCAAGCGTCCGGTTGGCACCCGGTGGGATCTCGGCCCCGGCCTGGCGTCGGGCCTCGCGGTGAGCTTCGATGGCATGGTTGGCAGCAACAGAGTAGCCGGGAAAGTATTATACGCAAAGAAGAGAGAAATAAAGCAAGTTAGAGGACTGATCAGACGACAGGGACGAGTGAAGGGACGAAGAGGAAGGTGGCCTACCATCGATCAAATCCTCAACCCGGCTATAGCCCTCGCTCAGCGCCTGCCTCGCCTCGACCCAGCTTGTTGCCACCGTCTCATACTCGGCTTTGAGGGCGGCCTCGCTGTCCTGCGCCGCCTTCAAGGCCGCCTTGTGGTTCTCCTCCTGGTCGGCCAGCTTCTTGGCCAAGCGATCATGCTCCTGGGCCAAGGCGCTGCACTCGGTCTCCTTGGCACGAACGGCGGTCTGAGCTATGCCGAGCTGCTCCCTCAAGTCGGCGTTGGCCCCTGCAGACATAAAGAAGAAGAAGATGAGGAAGAAGTCATCAAGAAAGATCCGACCTGACTGCTCAGCAGTCGGCCCGCATCTTGGGGACTACACCCAGTGGGTGCGCTGACGCGCCCCCACATGAGATAGAAAAATAAAAACACTTACTCCGGCTCTCCGTTAGATCGGCGGCCTTTTGGCCCATCTCCCGGGTCTGGGAGTTAAAGGCGGCAGCATGGAGGTTGTGATAGTCCTACGAATAAGACGAAGGCGCAAACAAGAACAAGCCATTAAAACCAAAGCCTTATGAGAAGTTCCAAGCCGCCTGCTCGGCAGCCGGCTCGGAACTCGGGGACTACACCCAGTGGGTGCGCTGACGCGCCCCCATGGAAGAAATCAAGAAAACTTACCCAGATGGCCGACCGCGTCGCAAGAAACTCTTGGGTGCACTCCTTCAGTGAGGCGGCCTGGGACTGAAGCCGGCTCTGGATATCTTACACGGCTACATTCAGCACGGCCGTCCCGCCGCCCGGTGTCCATCCCGATGAACTGACGCTGGCCGTCTCCAGGTCATGGGAGAACGAGCTGGAACCCGTGGCCCTTTGTGGCTCCGGCTCGAAAGTCGCTTTGCCCGCGCGCCAACGAGTCAGCGAGAGGACTACGAGGTCTGCCCTCACGGCCGAGTTGCCTCCAGCCGGCTATGCAGACGGCGCCTCCGGCTGGCCGCCTTGGCTCGTCCCGGCCAACAGCGGCGGCACCGCTTTGCCCTCCGGGACGACTACGTCGCCCCCTCCCTCTCCATTGTCTGCTGGTCGCGGCCGGCTTCCTCTAGCGGGGGCACCGGGATTTCATAGGCCACGATGCGGAGGGGGATAATGAGTTGCGGAGGCTGGTTACACAGGGCCTCCGCCGCCCTCTCCGCAGCCGCAGCCTCCGCATGGGCCCTGGCTGCCATGTTGGCCTGCGTATCCGCCGACTCCGCCATCGTCTCCTGGGCCGCCCTGGCGGCGACTGCCCTCTGCTCCTCCACCTCCCGCTCCTCCCGCGCCTCTCGCGTGTTCCGCTCCGTCGCCGTCTGGAGCACGGCGCGGGGGTCCACGCGGCGGGAGCTTGAGGATCCCCCCGCCCCTCCGACTATGGAGACGGCCGAGGTTCGCTCAAGGGTGAGGGGGGCCCTGTTCAGTAAATTGAGAAAGGCTCAGAGGGATACCGGCCGAAGAGAAGAAAGAAGAAAAACATGCGAGAGTTAACACTTACGCCGAAACTCCTTGCGGCTGCTTCACCGCTTTGCGGAAGCAGGCTGCCTTCGCAGCCGCCCCGTCTCGTTTGGTCGCCGCTGCGGTCCCCTTGGGCTTCTTCGGCTGACTGCTGAAGAGGGACGGCGCCGCCCGGCATTTCCGCATGCCGCCTCGGGCAGATGGCCCGGCGGATGAGCCTGCACCTTGATGGTCGGACGCCGGCTGGCGGCACAGAATCGGCTCGGCCTAGTCGTCGTCCGGCCAGTCCTCGAAGGTGACGGAGAGCCCAGAGCCGCCTGCCTCGCCTCCTCCCCCACGGCGTCGTCTTCCAAGGCGGCCGCGCCCAAGTCGGGGTCGTCAAAGTCGTCCGCCGTGTGGTTGGGAGCGAACTCGCGTTCCGCCCCCGTGGTCCCGGCCGGCTGATGAAGGAGGGGATTCTGATTAAAAGAAGAGAAAGCCGACTGGTCGGAAGTCGGCCAAAAAAGAAAACTCGGCAACGAAGAAAAGGAAGAAAGAAAGAAAGTTTACCATGGGTGGTGGATCGGCGCGAGAATATGGCGCCTTGCCATACTGCCAGTCTTCAGCGAGCTTGCAGTTGGCGATGTAGTTCACCATGTAAGATACCTCGTCATGAGGCATCTCCCTGGTGCTGAGCCGGCATGGGTCGAAGCGGCCGCTCATCTGGCTTATCAGATGAGGGCGGCCTTGGAGCAGGAGCACCCGGCGCTCCACGAAGGCGGCAATCAGATCGGGCCCGGTCAGGCCCTCCGACTGGATCAGCACCCGAAGCCGGGCAACGGCGCCCGCACCAGCCGGCGTCAGCGACCTGGCCCGATAAGACCACAAAGGCTGCCTCCCGGCCGGTGGGCCGGCTGTGTAAGCCAGCAGGTTGACGTAGTCGCCCTACAGGGCGACGTTCTTCACGTAAAAATAGGACTTCTGCCAAAGCTTCACCGATTGGATCAGCGCAATGGTCGGGAATGGGTTGTCGGCCGTCGTCCGCCGCATGGCGATGAAGGCGCCGCATGGAGCCGGAACGCCCGCGATGACGGTGCCGAGCTTGGACTGGAAGAACTCCCCCCACAGCTCGGTGGTGGAGAGGACGCCGAGGAAGCCATCACATAAGGTGACGAAGGTCGACAGCAGCACCACCGTGTTTGGAGTGAGGTGGTGCGGCTGGAGATGATAGAACTCGAGAAACGAGCAGAAGAAGCCGCTCGCGGGAAGGTCGACGCCATGCAGGCAGTGCGAGCGGAAGATCACCTGCTCGCTCTCCTCCAGCGCCGCCGAGATCTCCCCCTCTGGCGCGGGCCGGACCTGCACGTACTCCTTGCCCGACAACCGCCGCGTCTTGCAAAGGAAATCTATGTGGTCTTCGTGGACGGTGGAGCCGTCCCAGTTGCTCGATGTTGGAGCCAAGGGACTTATGTCCGCCCTCCGAATGCAGACGATTTAAGTCACATAACTCAACAACCCAGAGAATCAGCCCGCAAATTCTGGAATAGGTTCCTCACCAAAAAGAACCAAATAGTCGACTGTCCGGACGTCGAAGCCTTAGCAGCTTTCAAACACAACGTCCGAAACGAATGGCTCGCCAGGCACCTTGGCCAGGAAAAGCCAACAACAATGGCCGCACTAACAAGCCTCATGACCCGCTTTTGCGCGGGAGAAGATAGTTGGCTGGTAAGATGTAGTACCAGTGACAGTACATCCGAAGTCAGAGGTGGAAACGGGAAACCACGACGCATCAAGGACCAGCGCTGGACAAGGGGAAACAGCCCAAAGAGCACGGCAGTCAACGCCAGATTCAAAAGCTCTCGGCAGAATCATAAAAAACTGCCCCTCAAGGATAACAGACACGAGCTATCCAACTTAAACAAAATCTTGGACAATATATGCCAAATCCACAGTACCCCCGGGAAGCCTGCAAACCATACCCACAGAGATTGTTGGGTCTTCAAGCAGTCCGGCACACCAAGGGGCTCGACACACCAAGCGAGGACGATGACGTACCCCACAAGCAGAGCACCAGAAAACAAAAGAATTTCCCACAAGAAGTCAAAACAGTAAACTCAATTCAAGTGACAAAAGGGAAAATCAGAGCGGCGCCCATAGAAATACGCGCCTATCCCAGCGGAGTCCCGACATTGGTTGTCAAAAACAATCACCTTTGATCATCGGGATTACTTCAAAAGTATCCGGAACGCAGGATGGACTGCCCTGATATTAGATCCTATAATCAACGGACTCCAATTCACAGAAGTCCTAATGGACGGCAGTAGTGATCTAAACCTGCTATATCAGGACACAATCCGCAAAATAGGGATAGACCCAACCAAAATTCGCCACAGCAACACCTCCTTCAAGGGGGTAATGCCAGGCCTATATGCCCATTGTACGGGCTCCCTACTGCTACAAGTTGTGTTCGGCTCATCCGACAACTTCCACCGCGAAAAGTTAACCTTCCATATCGCCCCATTCAAAAGTAGCTATCAAACACTATTGGGACGTGAAGCTTTCGCCCGCTTTAACGCAACCGCATTATGCATCTCTTACACTTAAAATGCCCAGTCCACGCGGCATCATCTCATTAAAGGGAAATATCAAGTGTTACTCGAGCACGGAAGAACATGAGACTTCCTGGACAGTCACACACTAATCCGACTCTGCTAAACCAAGCACCTGAACAGGTCATTCGGACCCCGGACACGGCTAGACGAGTCCGGCGTAAACATATGAAGGCCTACTAGCCGCACACCCCCGTACAAGGGGCTGCATGCATGTACAACAAGAGACAATAAAGCTCAATTTTATTCGCTTTTTGAATCATACTCCATTTATTTAATATAAAGTACATTTTTCGCACGATCTTTCTTCAACTAAGTTCTTCTCTTTTACAGATGAACACCGTGCTACACCCGTCCAGGATACGGCACAACGGAGACACAGGCGCAGACGTGAGTAGGGACCCGTTGCAAGGATTCTTTTCAAATTAAGACCCTGCGTAAACCTTTTTTACTGTCTCTTGTTGATACACATCCCCCGGTTTCTTGCTATAACCGAGGAGGAGGCTGGCGTTTTGGCATCGGCCACGTCAGAATTTTTTGCGCGTACCTGGACACCAGGGGCTTAGGGCATTGTTCTGCCCGTTTTCATAAAGACCGAATACCTTAGGGAGTGTTCGACGTCTCGAGTTAGGCCTTATATGCATCAGCTCCGAATCATGTCATTGGTCAAATGTTGGGTTTGCCCGGCTCCTGTGTTTTGCTGCCTTACGTTCCGTTCTATTGGCTAACGCAGCACCAGGAGAACTACTGCGATTGTGCCCCGGTTCGGCCTGGTGAGCACCGCAGTAGAGAAAGCCGAAAACTGACTGTCATGATATAGCGTGAGACTGGTCAACCACTCGATGACCCACCGGAATGTTTAGAATTCCTCCACATTAACGAAGGACCGTTTCCCAGTCAGGCACATATGCGCCCCGAATTCGGGAGAGCGCGGTGCCCCTAGGGGCTATTTAGTAGCCCCACCATCGAACTCCTATGGCTAAGTGAAAGTGATAAAGCATTATAGTCCGGTTGCCTAGTTTGCTACGCTATCACCTCCTTTACAGGACCAAGACGTTGGATTAAGTGTGAAAATGCGCCCTTTTTGCAAACACCCCCGCACTATGTGCGTGGGGGCTGAAGCCGAAGACTGCCCTCTTTCAGGTTATATACACATATACATTAACGGCCGCACAGGAGGTACTTTACTACTTGAACGCACAAGTATAAAAAGCCCTTATATTATATTGAAACATTGTTTCACAAATCATACATGTCATTAGAACATAATATCCTTCGAGCACTGCATCTCTATTAAACGAGCGCCCTGCAGGACTTCCTCAAAATAGTGCTTGGCAGGTACTCACCTTATGTCCGAATCCTGGGATGCAACGTCGGTGGCCTTCATCTCTGCCCAGTATGTCTTGACATGGGCAAGAGCCATCCGCGCACCCTCTATGCATGTTGATCATTTCATTGCACCAATATGCGGCACCGGACCAAGGAACTGTTGCACCAAGCCAAAATAACTCTTCGGCTCGGGCCTGTTCGGCCACAAATGAGTCACGACATCCTTCATGGCAAGTCCGGACAACCTATTCAGCTCAGCCCATTCGGCCAAACGATCGGTCAATGGAAGCGGACGCTCTGGACTATGGAACTGGGACCAAAAAAGATCTTTCATTCCGTGATCCTTTTGGCCTCGGAAGTGTTCGGCCGCGTCTGCGGCACTAGCCGGCAAGTCCAGATAAGCATCCTCCGCACCCCACAGCTGGCCCAACTGAGCATACTTGGGATCCGTGAATTTCCTCCACAGCAGAAAAGGCTTTCTAGCCGCAATATCTTCGGCCTGACATAGCTCCTCTTTCATAGCTCTCATCGGAGAGCGAGCATCCTTGGCCTCAGTAGCGGCCTTTTTCAGGTCCTCTTGTTCTGCTCGATCTTCTTTTTCAAGAAGCTCGCAACGGTCGGTAGCATTCTTTAACTTTACGGCCATCTCGGCCATTTCTTTCTTGCTTCGGCAGTGAGCAGCCTGTTCGGCTCTCAGCTCTTCGGCCGCTGTTAAGGCAGCCGCATCACTTTTTTGGGCTTGCTCCTTGGCTCGGGCGAGTTCTGCCCGAAGGTTCTCCATGGTAGCCGCACCATCTGTGTCAAGCATACATGTTGTAAGGGACAGACATTAAACTACCTTACCGGGTGTCCGCGGAGAAGCTGCATACCTTGTGACTCGTCAAGCCGCTTATTGACAAGCGCGATGTCAGAATCCGCCACGTCAAGTTGCCGCTTTAGTTCGGCAAATTCATCAGTCCGGCTTGCCACCGGACGCTTCGCCACCTACATAGGAAGAGCGCATATTATACCTGGGATTATGATCCTTGGCGCGCTGTCATTTTTGACAATGCACCGAGTCTCAGGGGCTACTATCTATACAGGGCGCATTCTATATGCAAAACTATCAAAAGGTACATCATTTTGCATACCTCAAAACCCGTCAGTAAACTTATGACAGCGTCATGCAATCCGCTTTCAGTGGATGAAACCCTTCAATCATCGTACCCATTAGCGCACGGTGATCTTCCGAGATAGATGCTCGCCCGAGCAGATCTTTCAGCTCCTCCGACCGTACACCAGTTGGGGCCGGACTCGTCCGATGGCCTTTTTCGAAGGTCGGACGCTGAGGGCTTTGAGGGGACATACGACTGCCTTCGGGCCCCGCTAGATTCGGAGAAACCCTCCGCGACGACACATCAGGGTCGTCCGCCTCGCATGACGGTACGGCAGGCGGAGGCGTTTCACTCTCCATCATCTCCGGATCAAGATCCCCCGAAGGCGAGCTCTGCTGAGAAGGGCTGAGATCCGAACTAGAAGGAAAAATTTCGGTTATCTTTAGAAATAAAACAGGCATGTCTCTCATTTTAAGAAAACGCCCCTCTTTACTTACGGCTTGTTGGAGGGATGATCTCTTTGGGGAAATAGTGCGGCCGGGGCATCTCCCGGCGCAGGACCCTCTGGCAAGCATTTCTTCCCCCGCTTCTAGGCCTTGGTCTCCGGATATTCAGAAGCGGTCTCTTCTCCCCTTGGAAGGAGGGATTCTCGATCCCTCCTTTCTTAATAAACTCTGTCGCGGAGGCAGTAGCTCCCTTGTTCCCCCCTTCGCCTTCTTCAAAAGGCGCAGCCTCTAGCTCCTGGTTAACACAGGATCCAGCATGGTCTCAGGGAGGGGGGCCGGACACCGGATCAGTTTTGCTTTCGCTATCCACTCCTGTTCAAGGGACAGCTCTTTTAAAGGCAAGTTTATGATAGATATACGGATAGCATGTCCGGGTACAGGACTACTTACTTGAGTATCCGGGCGGTTGCAGCTCAGACCTGCATCCTCGGTCAAGTCCGGACACATTGCTCGTGATCCGAAGAACAGTTGGTATATCTCCATGGGCGTTACACCCATAAAATGTTGGAGAGATCATGGTCCCTCCAGACTGAACTCCCACAGGCGAAGGGGGCGACGTTTGCAGGGCAGGGTGCGACGAATCAGCATGACCCGCGCTACTACGACCAGATCGATCTCTCTCTCTAGGAGGTCTCGAATACGGCCCTGCAACAAGGGCACATCCTTGGACGGCCCCCAGTCGAGCCCTTTCTTGACCCATGACGCCAGCCGCGGCGGAGGACCCGAGCGAAAGGCAGGTGGCGCCACCCATTTGGTGCCCCTGGGAGCTGTGATATAAAACCACTCTTGTTGCCACAGACTGAGCTCCTCTTGAAAAGAGCCTTTGGGCCATGGAGCGTCAACATTCTTGCTTATAACAGCCCCTCCGCACTCTGCCTGCTGCCCCTTGATCATCTTCGGTTCCACTTTGAAGGTTTTGAGCCACAACCCAAAGTGAGGGGTAATGCGGAGGAACGCTTCACATACGACAATGAACGATGAGATGTGGAGGATGGACTCCGGATCCAAGTCATGAAATTCCAGCCCATAATAAAACATGAGCCCCCTCACGAAGGGGTCCGTCGGGAAGCCTAACCCCCGAAGGAAGTGAGGAACGAACACCACGCTCTCACCAGGCTTGGGAGTGGGAATAACCTGCCCTCGGGCAAGCAGCCTGTGCGAAATTTCACCGGTGAGATACCGGCCGTCTCTCAGCTTTAGCACGTCTTCTTCCGTGACGGAGGAAGGCATCCACCGGCCTTGCAGGTCGGAGCCGGACATCCTCGAGGTCTGAAGCGCCTGAATCTAGAGCTTTGGGTGTTGGAACTCGAGGCGAGGGGCGGATTCGATTGAGATTGAAAGAAAGGAGCGGGCCTTGGTCTCGTTATAAAGAGGTTGAATACCAACAGCCCTCCCCGTGACCGTTCGGGACTCGCCTTCGATAGAGGAGGCGCGCCAATGGGCACGACTGGGTTACCCACACCCGTATTAATGAGAATCCCGGAATAAGGGGATACGATCTCTGCTTTGACAAGACGTGCCAAAGAAACCGCCTCGCTAAACACGCTGATGGTGTGATGTCACGCTGCAGAATACGTCAGCAGATTGAATTTGTGTAAAGATTATTCTCTCTACGGTGGTATGTGGAACTTATTTTGTAGAGCCGGACACTATCCTAGTGTTCAAAATCTTCTATGAAGTATTCGGAGGAGGAACACGCCTTGCAATGCCAAAGACAATATGTGCGCCGGACTCGTCGTCATTGAAGCCTGGTTCAGGGGCTACTGAGGGAGTCCTGGATTAGGGGGTGTCCGGATAGCCGAACTATCACCGTTGGCCGGACTCCTGGACTATGAAGATACAAGATTGAAGACTTCGTCCCGTGTCCGGATGGGACTTTCCTTGGCGTGGAAGGCAAGCTTGGCGATACGGATATGTAGATCTCCTACCATTGTAACCGACTCTGTGTAACCCTAACCCTCTCTGGTGTCTATATAAACCGGAGGGTTTTAGTCCGTAGGACGAACAACAATCATACCATAGGCTAGCTTCTAGGGTTTAGCCTCTTTGATCTCGTGGTAGATCTACTCTTGTACTACCCATATCATCAATATTACTCAAGCAGGAGTAGGGTTTTACCTCCATCGAGAGGGCCCGAACCTGGGTAAAAACATCGTGTCCCTTGTCTCCTGTTACCATCCGCCTAGATGCACAGTTCGGGACCCCCTACGCGAGATCCGCCGGTTTTGACACCAACACCCAAGCTTAGGCTTTTGGCTATTCTTGAATATCTTGGGGTGCCATGGGCATCCCCAAGCTTAGCCTTTTTTCACTCCTTATTCCATAGTCCATCAAAGCTTTACCCAAAACATGAAAACTTCACAACACAAAACTCAACAGGAAATCTTATAAGCTCCATTAGTGAAATAAAACAAAACCACCACATAAGGTACTGTAATGAACTCATTCGTTATTTATTTTAGTGTTAAACCTACTGTATTACAAGATCTCTATGGTTCATACCACTTAATACTAGCCATAGATGCATCAAAATAAGCAAACAACACACGAAAAACAGAATCTATCAAAAACAGAATAGTCTGTAGCAATCTGTATCTAACACAAACTTCTGGAACTCTAAAATTCCTACCAAAATAGGAAGTCCTGGACAATTTGTTTATTGATCAGCATCAAAAATAATCAATTTCTGTGATTTAACAAAATTAATTTCATGCGCGCAAAGTTTCTGTTTTTCAGCAGAATCAAATCAACTATCACCATAGGTTATCCTATAGGTTCTACTTGGCAAAACACTAATTAAAACATAAAAACACATCTAAACAGAAGGTAGATGCAAAATTTATTGAATAACAGCAAGGAAAAATATTGGGTTGTCTCCCAACAAGCACTTTTCTTTAAAGCCTCTTAGCTAGGCATTGATAATTTTAATGATGCTCACATGAAAGACAAGAATTGAAGCGCAAAGAGATCATCATGAAACACGTGACAAACACACTTAAGTCTAACATACTTCCTATGCATAGGCATCTTGTAAGCAAACAAATTATCAAGGCAAGCAAAAACTAGCATATGCAAGGAAGAACAAAGGGACGATAGCAATCTCAGCATGACGAGAGGTAATTTAGTAAGACAAAAATTTCTACAACCATATTTTCCTATCTCATAATAATTACATGTAGGATCATAGGCAAATTCAACAAAATAGCTATCACATTACATATTCTCAACACGATCCACATGCATGCAAAGTTGACACTCTTCCAAAATAGTGGGATTATCATTAACTAAAGTCATGACCTCTCCAAACCCACTTTCAATAATATTGAAAACACTATTATCAATCTCATATTCATCATGGGTGTTAAATAAATTCTCAAGATCATAAGAAGAATCACCCCAATCATGATTATTGCAACAAGCATCCCCAAGCTTAGGATTTTGCATATTATTAGCACAATTTCCATCTGGAGAATTTATAGTAAAATCATTGCAATCATGCTTTTTATTCAAAGAGTTATCGTGAATCTCTTCATAAATTTCTTCATCATAATTTCCAGAATCACAAATTTCAAGCAAAGCTTTATAAAGATAATCTAGTGCACAAAACTCACTAACAATTGGTTCATCATAATTGGATCTCCTAAAAAGATTAGCAAGCGGATGATCTTAGGTTCTATTTAGCAATAAATAAGCATCTATTCCAACCAAATGAGCAAACGAAAGGGCAAGCAAAAAAGAGAGAGAAGATTGGGAAAGAGTGGGCAAATAAAACGGCAAGGGTGAAGTGGGGGAGAGGAAAACGAGAGGCAAATGGCAGATAATGTAAATGCGAGGGAGATGAGTTTGTGATGGGTACTTGGTATGTCTTGACTTGAGCGAAGACCTCCCCGGCAACGGCGCCAGAAATCCTTCTTGCTACGTCTTGAGCTTGCGTTGGTTTTCCTTGAAGAGGAAAGGGTGATGCAGCAATAGTAGCGTAAGTATTTCCCTCAGTTTTTGAGAACCAAGGTATCAATCCAGTAGGAGGCTCCTCAAAAGTCCCACACACCTACACAAACAAACAAAGAACTCGCAACCAACGCAATAAAGGGGTTGCCAATCCCTTCACGGCCACTTGCGAAAGTGAGATCTGATAGAGATAGTATGATAAGATAAATATATTTTTGGTATTTTATAATATAGATGTAAAAAGTAAAGAGGCAAATAAAAGTAGATTGAAAGCTTATATAATAAAAGATAGACCCGGGGGCCATATGTTTCACTAGAGGCTTCTCTGAAGATAGCATAAGTATTACGGTGGGTGAACAAATTACTGTCGAGCAATTGATAGAAAAGCGAATAATTATGAGATTATCTAGGCATGATCATGTATATAGGCATCACGTCCGCGACAAGTAGACCGACTCCTGCGTGCATCTACTACTATTACTCCACATATCAACCGCTATCCAGCATGCATCTAGAGTATTAAGTTCATAAGAATAGAGTAACGCATTAAGAAAGATGACATGATGTAGAGGGATAAACTCAAGCAATATGATATAAACCCCATCTTTTTATCCTCAATGGCAAAATTACAATACGTGCCTTGCAACCCTTTCTGTCACTGGGTAATGACACCGCAAGATTGAACCCAAAGCTAAGCACTTCTCCCATGGCAAGAAAGATCAATCTAGTAGGCCAAACCAAACTGATAATTCGAAGAGACTTGCAAAGATAACTCAATCATACATAAAAGAATTCAGAGAAGATTCAAATATTTCTCATAGATAAACTTGATCATAAACCCACAATTCATTGGATCTCGACAAACACACCGCAAAAAGAGTTTACATCGAATAGATCTCCACAAGAGAGGGGGAGAACATTGTATTGAGATCCAAAAAGAGAGAAGAAGCCAACTAGCTAATAACTATGGACCCGAAGGTCTATGGTAAACTACTCACAACTCATCGGAGGGGCTATGGTGTTGATGTAGAAGCCCTCCGTGGTCGATTCCCCCTCCGGCAGAGCGCCGGTGAAGGCTCCAAGATGGCATCTCGCAGATACAGAAGGTTACGGCGGTGGAAATTGTGTTTCGGTTGCTCCCTAGATGTTTTCGGGGTACGTAGGTATATATAGGAGGAAGAAGTACGTCGGTGGCCGCTCGAGGGGCCCAGGAGACAGGGGTGCACCCTCCTATCTCTTGGCTGCCTCGTCTGCTTCTTGACTTGCACTCCAAGTCCCCTGGATCACATTCGTTCCAAAAATCACGCTCCCGAAGGTTTCATTCCATTTGGACTCCGTTTGATATTCCTTTTCTTCGAAATACTGAAATAGGCAAAAAAACAGCAATACGGGTTGGGCCTCCGGTTAGTAGGTTAGTCCCAAAAATGATATAAATGTGTAAAATAAAGCCCATAAACATCCAAACGGGGTAATATAATAGCATGGAAAAATCAAAAATTATAGATACGTTGGAGACGTATCACGGAGTCGCTGAAGGGGCGGAGGTGGCCGACTGTGATGAGGCGACAAGGTGTACCTGTTGCTGAAACGGAAACACCATTTCATCAAAGTAAACGTGTCATAAGGTGAAAACATGATGGTAGACGGGATCATAGCAGCGGTATCCCTTAGTGTTACGTGGGTAGCCGAGAAAGATGTAGGCGACGGAGTGGGGTGCAAGCTTATGAGGCACAGTAGCGGCGATGCTAGGGTAGCAAAGGCAGACAAAGATTTGAAGCTCATCATAAGAGGGTGGTGCACCGAAGAGAAGGTGATGAGGTGCAAAGTTCCCGCGAGTGCGACATGGACGGATGCTAATGAGGAGTGAGGCGGTGGCGAGAGCGTCAGGCCAAAAGCACGGAGGCACATTGGCATGAAAGAGGAGAGTCCGAACGTAGTCATTAAGAGTGCGAAGGATACGCTTAGCGCGACCGTTCTATTGCGAGGTGTACGGGCAGGTGAGACGAAAAGTCGTGCCATGTGTGGTGAGGAGAGTATGAACAGCTAGGTTGTCGAACTCCTTCCCGTTATCTGTCTGCAACGCGAGAATGGGACGACCAAACTGCGTGAGAACATAGGAGTAGAAGGCGGCGAGAGTGGATATAACATCCGACTTGCAGCGCAACGGGAAGGTCCACACATAGTGCGAGAAATCATCAAGTATGACAAGATAATAAAGAAAGCCCGTATTACTGGCAACAGGAGAGGTCCAAACATCACTATGAATTAACTCAAACGGGTACGATGCAACATGAGAAGAAGCCCTAAAAGGGAGACGAGCATGTTTGCCGAGGTGACATGTATGAAACGAGTAATCCTCGTTCTCATTACACATGAAAGAAAAACTCCGAAGTATATGACAAAGGGTGGCGGGATTGGGATGACCTAAGCGAGCGTGCCAAAGATCCACTCCGGTGGTGAGAGCGACAGGGGCGGCGGAAGTGGTGGAGGTGGCGGAGTGAACCGGGTAGAGCTCGTCGGGGCTGTCACATCGGTGGGGCACCATCCGGGTGCGAGTGTCTTTAACAGAAAAGCCACATTCGTCAAATTGAACGGTAACAGGATTTTCACGTGTAAGAGAACGAATAGAAACAAGATTTTTAATAAGCTCAGGAGAAACTAAGACATTAGACATGGATATTGGAGTGGAGTTAGATGGAAAATATGCATGACCTATGTGAGTGATAGGAAGAGAGGAGTCGTCATCGACGGTGATGCGGTTGGAAGTGTCGACATGATAGGAGGTGTGGAGGTTACCGGGATAAGCCGCCATATGTGCGGTAGCTCCGGTGTCCATGAACCAGTCGCCGCCGCCGGTGTAGATGGATGGTGAAGGGTCGGTGTGAAGAGCCGCCAGAAGGGTCGGGTCCCACGGCGCCGGCGGGAGAGGCTGCGGCGGCGCCGTCATGGGCAGCAGCGGCAGCCCGCCTGGCTGCGGCTGCTGGCCGTAGGGCGCCGCATAGGGCTGTGGCGCGGTGTAGAATGCCTGGTGTGGCGGTGGCTGGGCGCCGAGAATACCCGTGGCAGGTGCACGGGAAACCGGTATGGAGTACGCGTGCACAATGCCGGTCCATAGATTCTGGCCGGCGTACCACGGGGCCGGCTGATAGGCCTGCTGCGACAGGTGGGGTGCTCCTCCCTGAGCGCCCGTGCCCCCCTGCTTGCGGCCGCCGCGACGACCCCCCTCATTGGCCGATGGCTGGGGCGGCGAGAAGGGAGCAGTCGGGGCGGGCGGGAAAGCTAGCGCCGCCGGCTGGGGCGGCGTCGGGCTCGGAGGTGGCAGGGCTTGACCCCCGCGGGTGCCGACGACGAGGGCGGTGTGGGTCGCGCGAGTCCGCGCCATCCGCATCCAGCGCTCCTCCAACTTGAGGTACGCGACCACCTTAGCGAAGGTAGGCTCCGGGATGAGGGTGAGGTTGGAGGCGGCATTCCCACAATCCTCGTTGAGTCCGGCAGTGAGGGTGCTGATGAGGAGCTCGTCGCCGATCATCTCCCCGAGATCACGGAGCTCATCGGTAAGCTTCTTGAGGCGCATACAAAAATCATCGATGGACGAGTCAAGCTGCTGGCACCCATAAAACTCGCCGTGGAAAAGGACCTTGCGCTGCAGCCTATTGTTGGTGAAGAGGCCGTTGAGCTTGGTCCAGACCGCGTAGGCGTCGTCGTCATCCACCATGGTGTGGAAGAGGTCGCTGGAGATGGTGAGGTAGAACCAGCGGATGATGGTGGCGTCGTGGATCATCCACTCCTCGTCGTTGATCATGAGAGCCAAGTTCACGGTGCCGTCCACGTGGCCGTGCAGGAGGTACTCACGGAACACAAGTGAAAAATACCGCTTCCAAGCGGAGTAGGACGCGGTGGTTTGATCAAGCTTCACCGGGACACGCTCATGGATGTTGAGGTCGCGGACGAGGGTGACATCGGGGCCGGCGAATGGGTTGGAGACGGTGGAGGAGGAGGAGCTCATGGCTAGGGTTAGGGTTTGGGACGCGTGGTGCGGCGCGGGTTGGAGGTGGTGCGGCTCGGGTTGGAGGTGGTGCGGGGTGGGGTGGGGTTCGCTGCGCGGGTGGCGGCGCGGGGTGGTAAGGCGGGGTGCTACGGCGTGGGAGAGAGGACGGGGGCGGAAGCAATCAGCGATCGGCGGCGGCGGCCTCGTGGAGAGGCGGCAGCACCGGAAGGCGCGGTGGTGGTGGTGGGGGCGGCGACCAGCGGCGGTGACCGAGAGGACGGCGGTGGCGGCGGCGGCTGGTGGCGGTGGCGGGGAGTAGCAGCGGCAGCGGCGACGCGTAGAGGCACGACGGCAGCGGCGGTTTAGGTTTTAGGATCGTGCTGCGATAGATACCATATAGAGAGACAAGATGTGGGATGTGCAATCGCGATGTATTGATCAGTGCACCAGGCACGTATATATAAGTACAGAGAGGAACCACAACCTCAAATATACAGAGGAAACAGAAGATGGGCCCTATACACAAATATATATATACACAATATACTCAACCGTCACGGGCAGCGCAAATCTTTGTACGGCCGGGCCAGCCTTCTGCATGATTCAAGCCAACATAAGTATGCAAGGTCCAACCGCCCCAGCAGACAGAAGGCCCTATGAAATATACTGTACAAGAGTAACCATATGGGGCGCCTCTATCTAAAGCTAGCCGCAGGCAGCCAGCTAGGCACGATACGTTCCGAACTTCCGATCATCCCGGCCCGGCCGCAGCGTCGATGGATGAATCCAACCGCTGGAAGGCAGCGCGCGCGTGTGCACACAGCGGCCTACGCATCGCCATCGTTCTCCGCCACACGATCGACGGCCTTGCTTGTACTACTATTCACTTCCTCCGTATTTTGGGGCGGAGACATACGTACGAGCACAAGGATCGGCAAGCACTTGTGGCGTGCTTGGATCGGACCACTGCATAGCTGCTTCTGCCTGCTAGCAACCAGTGTAGGTAAGCAACTAAAAAATGGAAAAAGCAAGGACGAGTGTACGCGTCGACGTCATCTAGCAGGCAGGCAGGCAGGCAGGCTTCCTGCCGTGTGCAGGCCTGCGCCGGGCAGCAACCAGCAGCAGGGCGAGTAAATGCCTGAATCACTGTTTCACTCTTGGAAAAGATCAGGATAGAATGACGTCCACAGAAAACATTGGAGTAACTTCGGGCGACCCATTTCGTCCGCGGACGTCCGTTTGGCTCGACACGGACAGAAAAATCGGCCCAACGCGCAGACCCAGACGGACGCGCGTCCGCTTTTCATCCGCCTATCGACCCATTTCCGGACCATTTTTGAGCCGGATTTGCGTCGGCGCGGACACAAGACTAGCACGCGCGCGCTCGCCTCCCCCTCCCCCCATGGATGACCACCTCGACTCCGCCGCCTCCCTCGCCTCGTCCAGCATGACGACCGCCCCCTCCGACAAAGGCAAGCCTCACGCCCCCCCCCCTCCCCCGTAAGACCGCCGCCGCGCCCAAGCCGAAGAAGACGCTGACGCCCGAACAACGGGCAAGAGAGTCGGCCAAGAGGAAGGGCCGGAGAAACGCGACGGACGCGAGGGATGAAGCCATCGCGGCGGTTGCCGTCACAGCAGCTGCGCAGCACAAGGTCACCAACACCCGCGTCGCGGCGGCAACGAGGGAGGCGCTCTATATGCTAGGGTTAAACCGCAGCCTGCACGTCCTCGTCAACTCCGCCGTGGCCGCGGCCAGCACCGGCTCATCCGCGTTCCCTCGGATGGTGCTGCCCGACTCGCCCCGCGCGTCAGCTTGCACCTCGATGCCAGGCTTCCACGTCTACCTGCAGGCCTCCCGCCTCTCCGGGGAGTGCTCACCCGAGGTGAGCGTGGTGGTGCCTTCCACGCCCACGCCCGCGCCCATCGACCTCAACGCCACACCGGTGGCCGGTGGCTCGTCATCTGGAGGCGCGAGGAAACGCGTGCGGCACATGCCAGCCGACGTGCTGCCGGGCACACGCAACCTGTTCGGCGGAATGCCAGCCTCCGGCGGCGACGACTACATGCAGAACATCATCCTCGAGGGTGGTATGCCGGCCGCTGGCGGTGCCGCCGGGGCTGGCTACGACCCCGACGAGACACAAAGCCAAGACGGCCGAGGGGCATTCACGCCGTCCACCTTTGATCAAGATCAGGTGGCCTTCATGCATGATCATAAAGGTGGATCTCAACACCGTGTCACCAAGGAAGAGGTCGTGGTTCGAGAAGATGCAGGCCGACATGCTCAAGTTCGACGACGAGTGACCTATGGCGGCGAGCGCCATCCCATTTTTTTATGTCGGCAGGTGTGCTGGCATGACCACGGGGCCGCGATGGCGTGGTCGAACTCAAGTCCCACCATTTTTTGTGTGCTGGCATGTGTGTGCCGGGCGCTGGCGAGTGTGCCAGCATAAACTGTTTGGTGTTATTTTGAAGCTGGCGCTGGCATGGTGCCGGCATGAGCTTCAGGCGACGACATGGCCGCTGGCATGATCTATGGCCACGGACCATTTTTAAAAATTACGCGCAGACATGAAATGGATCGGCCCGTTGGGTGTACTATCGACCCAAATCTAAAACATGACGAATGCCGGGCGGGGGGCGATCCAAATGGACAAAAATCGAACAAAAACGACGTCCATTTGGGTCGGCCCGCTGAAGTTGCTCTTAGCACGATCTAACCCGTTTTACCAACGCCAAGCATCATAGCGTTGTTGTAGCAGTACGAAACGCCATATCCTTTGGCGTTGCAACCTTCAAACGCTGAGGACCGTGGCGTTGCACAAGAAAGAAACGTCGAGGACCGTGGAGTTGCACATTGGCGTTGCATTGGAAGGAAGGGCTATATTGTGTTAAAGTTTTGAACAAGGTTCATTTTGTGCTGAACTATTTCAAAAGAGTCGAAACAATGATTTTGGCCGCGAGTGAACTTGTGCTCCCTTAGTGACGTGGTAATTCAGATGATTTGCCCCGGAAGCACATGCTTCCATCCCATGCCACCTTCATCATGCAAGAATACAGCCAGGAAACATAAAGCTGATGGAAGTGACTGCATGCATGCATGCATTCGTTGACTTTGACAGAGGATCAGACCAAATAAAGCGACTGTAGGTAGTATGTGCAGGCTTCATATCACAAGCCGCGAACGTACTAGAGCTGAGCATAATCCCCACGTGTTCTGTTTTCTTTGGTTGCCCGCTGGGATCAACAGCTAGGCCAGGATCTTTAGCCTTATCAAAAAAAAAAGATCTTTAGCCGTGATTGTTGATGTGGACTGGACAGGGATGCCCAGTCCACAGCGACCACATATTATGCAGATCCAACCATCATTATTGGCATGGGAAAACTTTCCACATGCTTCAACGATGTCCTATTTCAGTGTTACCAATAGTAACAGTAGAGTGCCTCATTTTCGACACGCCATTGATAGCGAACTACTGGTGGCGTGTTGTACTATGGGCATACCATACTAAGACCACTAGTAGATAAAGGGTTTAATGTGCAGCTCATTAGTCCCGGTTTGTATTTGAGCCGGCACTAATGTGACCATTAGTACCGGTTCCAACGGCTAGGCGGGCCGCTCTCGGTAGTATCGGTTTGTGGCGAACCTTTAGCACCGGCCGGTTCATGCCAGGAACCGATACTAAAAAGAGTGGTGGCAGGATGTTGTCAGACTGGGGCCCCTCCAGCACCTTTAGTACCGGTTTGTGCCACAAACCGGTACTACAGGTCATCCTACATATAAACTCTTCGTCCAGCTCGTTCTGTTCTTCCCCATTTCCCCTCTCCTCTCTGTTCTTCCCCTCTTCCCTCGAGCTCATCACACATTTTGCCCAAATTTTGTCAAGATTTGAAGGCCCCCATCCATTCAAGTGAGCACAAAGGTTAGCAACTTTGTCCTTTCATCTCTTATTGCTAGATTAGCTTTTGCAATGCTTTATATAGTGATTAATTTGTGGGTTTTAGTAATTTGGGAGGAATTATATGTGGTAGTTTATTTGATTTGTATGCAATTTGAGCTTAAAATAACTCTTAGTTTGCATATGTAGGTGTGGTTTACTTAGTGCCTTCCCGTCTCCGTCGTAACCACCGTCGATCGTCCACACTGACCCGTCGCCGGCACCACCTTGCGGTGAGCCTCTTTTCCTTATCTTTTTTATATAAAATAAATCATGTTTGTGTGATTCAGATATATAGTTACTTGTATTATTATCTTACCCGTACGTTGTTTGTTATACATAGTGCCATGGTTTTGATATCCGTCCCCGTCGGCCCTCGTCCGTGTTATGATTCGGATGTGGTATATTCTCTTTTAAAACTATTTGTTGCATTTCGTGTTTATGACAAATTATGCCCATCAAGTTGACATAGATATTTTTATCTAGGAGGTATGTGAACCGGAAATTCCAACCTACCCTATTGTCGAGAGGTTAAATTTAGTTAAAAGAGAAAACGAGTGTTTGAAAGAAAAATTGAAAAGAATTGAGTGGGAGAAGATGGAATTGGAGTTGCATGTTGCCGATGTCGTCGATGATAGTAAGATCAAGATGGAGAAAATGCGGTTGAAGATTAGAAAGATTAGAAAATATGCCCATTGATAGTGAGGCTTGGTATCATTATGCTGTTGTATCAATTGTTACCTTAGTTGCGATCTTGATCATATTTCTTGTTGCATTTAAATGCTTTAGCTAGAGAGTTATTGTTGGGGAACCTAGTAATTTAAAAGAAAATTCTACGCACACGCAAGATCATGGTGATGCATAGCAACGAGCGGGGAGAATGAGTCCACGTACCCTCGTAGAACGAAAGTGGAAGCGTTAGCACAATGCGGTTGATGTAGTCGTACGTCTTCACGATCCGACCGATCCAAGTACCGAACGTACGGCACCTCCCAGTTCAGCACACGTTCAGCTCGATGATGTCCCGCGAACTCCTATCCAGCAGAGCTTCACGGGAGAGTTTCGTCAGCATGACGGCGTGATGATGGTGATGATGTTGCTACCGACGCAGGGCTTCGCCTAAGCACCGCTATGATATGACCGAGGTGGAATATGATGGAGGGGGGCACCGCACATGGCTGGGAGAGATCAACAAATCAAATTGTGTGTCTATAGGGTGCCCCCCTTCCCGTATATAAAGCAGTGGAGGAGGGGAGGGGCCGTCCCTCTCTATGGCGCGCACTGGGGAGTCCTACTCCCACCGGGAGTTGGATTCCCCCCTTCCATGTAGTAGGAGTAGGAGTCAAGGAAAGGGAAGAGAGAAGAGAAGGAAGGAGGGGGCGCCGCCCCTCCCCCTAGTCCAGTTCGGACTAGGCCTTGAGGGGGCGCGCGGCCTGCCTCTCTGTCTCTCCCTTAAAGCCCAATAAGGCCCATATACTCCCCGGCGAATTCCCGTAACTCTCGGGTACTCCGATAAATACCCGAATCACTCGGAACATTTCCGATGTCTGAATATAGTCATCCAATATATCGATCTTTACGTCTCGACCATTTCGAGACTCCTCGGCATGTCCCCGATCTCATCCGGGACTCTGAACTACCTTTGGTACATCAAAACACATAACTCATAATATAAATCGTCACCAAACATTAAGCGTGCGGACCCTACGGGTTCGAGAACTATGTAGACATGACCGAGACACGTCTCCGGTCAATAACAAATAGCGGAACCTGGATGCTCATATTGGCTCCCACATATTCTACGAAGATGTTTATCTGTCAAACCGCATGACAACATACGTTGTTTCCTTTGTCATCGGTATGTTACTTGCCCGAGATTCGATCGTCGGTATCTCAATACCTAGCTCAATCTAGTTACCGGCAAGTCTCTTTACTCGTTCTGTAATACATCATCCCGCAACTAACTCATTAGTCACATTGCTTGCAAGGCTTATAGTGATGTGCATTACCGAGAGGGCCCAGAGATACCTCTCCGACAATCGGAGTGACAAATCCTAATCTCAAAATACGCCAACTCAACAAGTACCTTTGGAGACACCTGTAGAGCACCTTTATAATCACCCAGTTACATTTTGACATTTGGTAGCACACAAAGTGTTCCTCCGTAAACGGGAGTTGCATAATCTCATAGTCATAGGAGCATGTATAAGTCATGAAGAAAGCAATAGCAACATACTAAACGATCAAGTGCTAAGCTAACGGAATGAGTCAAGTCAATCACATCATTCTCCTATGATGTGATCCCGTTAATCAAATGACAACTCATGTCTATGGCCAGGAAACTTAACCATCTTTGATTCAACGAGCTAGTCAAGTAGAGGCATACTCGTGACGTTATGTTTGTCTATCTATTCACACATGTACTAAGTTTCCGGTTAATAGAATTCTAGCATGAATAATAAACATTTATCATGATATAAGGAAATATAAATAACAACTTTATTATTGCCTCTAGGGCATATTTCCTTCAGTCTCCCACTTGCACTAGATTCAATAATCTAGTTCACGTCATCATGTGATTTAACACCAATATTCACATCTGTATGTGATTAACACCCATAGTTCACATCGTCATGTGACCAACACTCAAAGGGTTACTACAGTCAATAATCTAGTTCACATCACTATGTGATTAACACCCAAAAAGTACTAAGGTATGATCATGTTTCACTCGTGAGAGAAGTTTAGCGGGCCTGTTACATTCAGAGACGTATGTATTTTGCGAATATTCTATGTCTACAATGCTCTGCATGGAGCTACTCTAGCTAATTGTTCCCACTTTCAATATGTATCCAGATTTAGACTTAGAGTCATTTGGATTGGTGTAAAATCTTGCATCGATGTAACTCTTTACGACGAGCTCTTTTATCACCTCCATAACCGAGAAACATTTCCTTAGTCTTCACTAAGGATAATTTTGACCGCTGTCCAGTGATCTACTCTTAGATCACTATTGTACCCCCTTGCTAAACTCATGGCAAGGAACACAATAGGTCTGGTACACAGCACGACATACTTTATAGAACATATGACTGAGGCATAGGGAATGCTTTTTCATTCTATTTCTATTTTTTGCCATGGTCGGGTTTTGAGTCTCACTCAACTTCACACCTTGCAACACAGGCAAGAACTCCTTCTTTGACTATTCCATTTTGAACTATTTCAAAATCTTATCAACGTATGTACTCATTGAAAAATCTTATCAAGCGTCTTGATCTATCTCTATAGATCTTGATGCTCAATGTGTAAGCAGCTTCACTGATCAACAATATGCCATTCACATATACTTATCAGAAAAACTGTAGTGCTCCCACTCACTTTCCTGTAAATACAGGCTTCACCGCAAGTCTGTATAAAACTGTATGCTTTGATCAACTCATCAAAGCGTATATTCTAACTCCGAGATGCTTGCACCAGTCCATAGATGGATCACTGGAGCTTGCACACTTTGTTAGCACCTTTAGGATTGAAAAAAACTTCTGGTTGCATCATATACAACTCTTCTTTAGAAATCCGTTAAGGAATGCAGTTTTGACATCCATTTGCCAGATTTCATAAAATGTGACAATTGCTAACATGATTCGGACAGACTTAAGCATCGGTACGAGTGAGAAAATCTCATCGTATTCAACACCTTGAACTTGTCAAAAAACTTTTCCGACAAGACGAGCTTTGTAGATAGTAACACTACTATTAGCGTCTGTCTTCCTCTTGAAGATCCATTTATTTTCTATGGCTTGCGGATCATCGGGCAAGTCCACCAAAGTCCACACTTTATTCTCATACATGGATCCCATCTCAGATTTCATGGCTTTGAAGCCATTTCGTGGAATCTGGGCTCATCATCGCTTCCTCATAGTTTGTAGGTTCATCATGGTCTAGTAACATGACTTCCAGAATAGGATTACCGTACCACTCTGGTGCATACTGTACTTTGGAAGACCTACGAGGTTCTATAGTAACTTAATTTGAAGTTTCATCATCATCATCATCAACTTCCTCACTAATTGGTGTAGGAATCACTGGAACTGATTTCTGTGATGAACTACTTTCCAATTCTGGAGAAGATACAATTACCTTATCAAGCTCTACTTTCCGCCCACTCACTTCTTTCAAGAGAAACTCCTTCTCTAGAAAGGATCCATCTTAGCAACGAATATCTTCCCTTCAGATCTGTGATAGAAGGTGTACCTAATTGTTTCCTTTGGGTATTCTATGAAGACGCACTTCCCCGATTTGGGTTCGAGCTTATCAGGTTGAAACTTTTTCACATAAGCATCGCAGGCCCAAACTTTAAGAAACGACAACTTTGGTTTCTTGCCAAACCACAGTTCATCACGCGTCGTCTCAACGGATTTGATGGTGCCCTATTTAAAGTGAATGCAGCTATCTCTAATGCATAACCCCAAAACGATAGTGATAAATCGTTAAGATACATCATAGATCTCACCATATCCAATAAAGTGCGGTTACGATGTTCGGACACACCATTACGCTGTGGTGTTCCATGTGGCGTGAGCTGCGAAACTATTCCACATTGTTTTTATATGCAGGCCAAACTCGTAACTCAAATATTCTCCTCTACGATCAGATTGTAGAAACTTTATTTTTCTTGTTACGATGATTCTCCACTTCACTCTGAAATTCTTTGAACTTTTCAAATGATTCAGACTTGTGCTCCATTAAGTAGATATACTCATATCTGCTCAAATCATCTGTGAAGGTCAGAAAATAACGATACCCGCCATGAGCATCAACACTCATTGGACCGCATACATCAGTATGTATTATTTCTAACAAGTCAGTAGCTCGTTCCATTGTTCCGGAGAACGGAGTTTTAGTCATCTTGTCCAAAAGGCACGGTCTGCAAGCATCAAACGATTCATAACCTAGTGATTACAAAAAGTCCATCTTTATGGAGTTTCTTCATGCGCTTTACACCGATATGACCCAAACGGCAGTGCCACAAGTAAGTCGCACTATCATTATCAACTTTGCATATTTTGGCATCAATATTATGAATTTTTATATCACTACGATCGAGATCCAACAAAATATTTTCATTGGGTGTATGACCATCGAAGGTTTTATTCATGTAAACAGAACAACAATTATTCTCTGACTTTAAATGAATAATCGTATTGCAAAAACACGATCAAATCATATTCATGTTCAACGCAAACGCCAAATAACATTTATTCAGGTTTAACACTAATCCCGAAAGTATAGGGAGTGTGCGATGATGATCATATCAATCTTGGAACCACTTCCAACACACACCGTCACTTCACGCTCAACTGGACTTTGTTTATTCTATAACTCCTGTTTCAAGTTACTAATTTTTAGCAACCGAACAAGTATCAAATACCTAGGGGCTACTATAAACATTAGTAAGGTACACATCAATAACATATATCAAATATACCCCTGTTCACTTTGCCATCCTTCTTATCCACCAAATATTCAGGGCATTTCCGCTTCTAGTGACCATTTCCTTTGCAGTAGAAGCACTCAATTTCAGTCTTTGGTCCAGCTTTGGGCTTCTTTGCGGGAGTGACAACTTGCTTGCCATTCTACACTTGATGATCTTTCTTGATTTCTACCTTCATCGATTTCATCATCATGAAAAGCTCGGGAAATGTTTTCATCATCCGTTGCATACTATAGCTCATCACGAAGTTCCAGTAACTCGGTGATGGTGACTAGAGAACTCTGTCAATCACTATCTTATCTGGAAGATTAACTCCCACTTGATTCAAGCGATTGTAGTACCCAGACAATCTGAGCACATGCTCACTAATTGAGCAATTCTCCTCCATATTTTAGCTATAGAACTTGTTGGAGACTTCATATCTCTCAACTCGCGTATTTACTTGAAATATTAACTTCAACTCCTAGAACATCTCATATGGTCCATGACGTTCAAAACGTCTTTGAAGTCCCGATTCTAAGCCGTTAAGCATGGTGCACTAAACTATCAAGTAGTCATCATATTGAGCTAGCTAGGCATTCATAACGTCTGCATCTTCTCCTGCAATAGGTCTGTCACCTAGCGGTGCATCAAGGACATAATTCTTCTGTGCAGCAATTAGGATAAACCTCAGATCACGGACCTAGTCCGCATCATTGCTACTATCATCTTTCAACTTAGTTTTCTCTAGGAACACATATAAAACATAGGGAAGCAACAACGCGAGCTATTGATCTACAACATTATTTGCAAAATATTATCAGGACTAAGTTCATGATAAATTAAAGTTAAATTAATCATATTACTTAAGAACTCCCACTTAGATTGACATCCCTCTAATCATCTAAGTGATCACGTGATCCAAATCAACTAAACCATGTCCGATCATCACGTGAGATGGAGTAGTTTTCAATGGTGAACATCACTATGTTGATCATATCTACTATATGATTCACGCTCGACCTTTCGGTCTCAGTGTTCTGAGGCCATATCTGCATATGCTAGGCTCGTCAAGTTTAACCTGAGTATCCTGCGTGTGCAAAACTATCTTACACCCGTTGTATTTGAACGTAGAGCTTATCACACCCGATCATCACGTGGTGTCTCGGCACGAAGAACTTTCGCAACGGTGCATACTCAGGGAGAACACTTATACCTTGAAATTTAGTGAGAGATCATCTTATAATGCTACCGTCAATCAAAGCAGAATAAGATGTATAAAAGATAAACATCACATGCAATCAAAATATGTGACATGATTTGGCCATCATCATCTTGTGCCTTTGATCTCCATCTCCAAAGCATCGTCATGATCTCCATCGTCACCGGCATGACACCATTATCTCCATCATCTTGATCTATATTAATGTGTCATCACATGGTCGTCTCGCCAACTATTTCTCTTGCAACTATTGCTATCGCATAGCGATAAAGTAACGCAATTATTTGGCACTTGCATCTTATGCAATAAAGAGACAACCATAAGGCTTCTGCCAGTTGCTGATAACTTCAACAAAACATGATCATCTCATACAACAACTTATATCTCATCACGTCTTGACCATATCACATCACAACATGCCCTGCAAAAACAAGTTAGACGTCCTCTACTTTGTTGTTGCATGTTTTACGTGGCTGCTACGGGCTTAGCAAGAACCGTTCTTACCTACGCATAAAAACCACAACGATATTTCGTCAAGTTAGTGTTGTTTTAACCTTCTCAAGGACCGGGCGTAGCCACATTCGGTTCAACTAAAGTTGGAGAAACTGACACCCGCCAGCCACCTATGTGCAAAGCACATCGGTAGAACCAGTCTCGTGTAAGTGTACGTGTAATGTCGGTCCGGGCCGCTTCATCCAACAATACCTCCTAACCAAAGTATGACCTGCTGATAAGCAGTATGACTTGTATCGCCCACAACTCACTTGTGTTCTACTCGTGCATATAACATCTACGCATAAACCTGGCTCGGATGCCACTGTTGGGGAACGTAGTAATTTCAAAAAAAATCATACACACATGCAAGATCATGGTGATGCATAGCAACGAGCGGGGAGAGTGAGTCCACGTACCCTCGTAGACCGAAAGCGGAAGCGTTAGCACAACACGGTTGATGTAGTCGTATGTCTTCACGATCCGACCGATCCAAGTACCGAACGTACGGCACCTCCGAGTTCAGCACACGTTCAGCTCGATGACATCCCGCGAACTCCGATCCAGTAGAGCTTCATAGGAGAGTTTCGTCATCACGACGGTGTGATGACGGTGATGATGTTGCTACCGACGCCAGGCTTTGCCTAAGAACCGCTACGATATGACCGAGGTGGAATATGGTGGAGGGGGCACCACACACGGCTGGGAGAGATCAACAGATCAACTTGTCTATGGGGTGCCCCCCTCCCCGTATATAAAGGAGTGGAGGAGGGGAGGGCCCGGCCCTCTCTATGGTGCGCCCTGGGGAATCCTACTCCCACCGGGAATAGGATTCCCCCCCTTCCATGTAGTAGGAGTAGGAGTCAAGGAAAGGGAAGAGAGAAGAGAAGGAAGGAGGGGGAGCCGCCCCTCCCCGAGTCCTATTTGGACTAGGCCTTGGGGAGGCCTGCCTCTCTCTCGCTCCCTTAAAGCCCAATAAGGCCCATATACTCCCCGGCGAATTCCCGTAACTATCCGGTACTCCGATAAATACCCGAATCACTCGAAAAATTTCCGATGTTCGAATATAGTCGTCCAATATATAGATCTTTACGTCTCGACCATTTCGAGACTCCTCGTCATGTCCCCGATCTCATCCGGGACTCCGAACTACCTTCGGTACATCAAACACATAACTCATAATATAAATCTTCACCGAATGTTAAGCATGCGGACCCTACGGGCTCGAGAACTATGTAGACATGACCGGGACACGTCTCCGGTCAATAACGAATAGTGGAACCTGGATGCTCATATTGGCTCCCACATATTCTACGAAGATGTTTATCGGTCAAACCGCATAACAAAATACGTTGTTCCCTTTGTCATCGGTATGTTACTTGCCCGAGATTCGATCGTCGGTATCTCAATACCTAGCTCAATCTCGTTACTAGCCAAGTCTCTTTACTCATTCTGTAATACATCATCCCGCAACTAACTCATTAGTCACATTGATTGAAAGGCTTATAGTGATGTGCATTACCGAGAGGGCCCAGAGATACCTCTCCGACAATCGGAGTGACAAATCCTAATCTCAAAATACGCCAACTCAACAAGTACCTTCGGAGACACCTGTAGAGCACCTTTATAATCACCCAGTTATGTTGTGAAGTTTGGTAGCACACAAAGTATTCCTCCGGTAAACGGGAGTTGCATAATCTCATCTCTCCCTCTGCTTCTTCTCCTCTGCCCCGTCGGTACTAAAGGGGGTGTTCTATATAAGAAACCCTTCAAAAAAATCAGTTTCTCATCTCTCCCTCTGCTCCTTCTCCTCTGCCCCGACGCCCACCCCCCGTCGCCGCCCCCGTCCTCGTCGCCGCCCGTCGTCGTCGCCGTCCCCGTCGTCGGCCCGTCCACGTCGCCACACCGTCCCTTCGCCGTCCCCTCTGCCTCACCGTCCCCTCGCCTCGCCGTCCCCTCGCCTCGCCATCGTCGTCGCCGTCACCTCGACCTCGCCCATGCTGTGAGCCCCTCTCCCCGGCCCCTCTCCTTCCTCCAATCGAAGCCCTCGCGCCGCCGGCGCCGTAAGTGCACACGCGCAAGCGCGCGCGAGCACACACACACACACACAATTCTGTTTTTAGTTTTTTTTTGTTTTTTCTATTTTTTATACAAATGTTTTAGATGAATTAATTAATTAGATTAGATTAATGTCAAATAGTATATAGAAATGTTATAGAAATGTTAGAAATTTTAGAAATGTTAGTTTTAGCTAGATGAATTAGATTAATTTCAAATTGTTATAGAAATGTTAGAAATGTTATAGAAATGTTAGTTTTTAGTTTCTTATAATTTTAGTTATAGAAATTTAAAAAAATGTTACTTTTGCGGCGTATAGTATTTGTTCTTGACGATGTCCGGCCTGCATCCTGGCCGTCATCCCGTTCGCGATGACGCCCTGCTTCAGAGGACCCATGTCCGGTACCTGGCTCCGCCGGGATGGCACTGGGAGGTGCTACCTTCAGGGGCTCGCCGCTTGGTGAGGAACCAGCCCCCGGGTCCCGTCGTCGACCCTGAGCTCCTTTGGTGGCGTTCCCGTGGGCCACTTTTGGTGCGGAGGGAGCCGGCCCCGCCGGAGGTGGTGCGTCGCCGTGTTAGGGAGGAGGATGAGCACGTCCATCGCTACATGGCTGCTATGGACGTCAGATTCTCCAATACCTGGCAGGTTCTTTGGGGAGATGAGCGGAGCTATGATCCTGTGATGGTTCCTTCTCTTTGGGTGTCCACCCGCCGCGCCTCAGGAACTGCGAGTGGCCTAGATTATTCTATAGTATTTAATCTTTATTAGCTAGCTAGCGAGTGATGTATTCGATATATAATATTAGAGATGATGTATTCGAGATTATGTATTATTCGAGACGATGATTATGTACTATGATTCAAGATTTCCTTATTGATTGCATGCATGCATTGTAATTTGAATACTAAATTGTTTTGTATTTCTTATGGATTAGTTAACTAAAAGCTATGGTAGACAATACCGGCAGAGAGGGAGAAGAGGCCCTGTTCGAGATCATACGCTCCCCTCGCGGGCCAGATGATCGAAATGAAGAAGATGACGGCTCCCAATATCTGAACAATACCACGGAGGGTGATGATATGATATTCGATCGCGACGACCGAATTGATGAAGTCATGGATGATGACTATGATTATGATGGCGAAGAAAATATTGATCTTGAAATAATAGAGACCAGCGAGGTATATTTATATAAGCAGGCATCTGGTGATCATCACATGTTTTAAATGATTTGAAGATATATTAACGAATCGATCTTTCTTCTTTCAGCCCTCCGGATTGAGCAAATCTTCTACAGGCAGAGTGCGAGGCCTGGGCAAAAAGTTGAAGGAGGGCGTAAAGTACAACATCGATGCCATCAAAACTAATGGTGAACCACTAGCGCCTAAGAACATTGCTAACAAGTTTGTTCATCAGTGCAGTGTTCTTGTGAAGGACCAACTCCCGATCTCCCTTCAAGAATGGAAAGAGCGAGCAAAGAAACGTCCAGATCTTACTTTTGTCGACGACAGAGAAAAAACTCTTCTTTGGGAAAAACTCATGGAACATTTCACCCTACTAGATCATTTCATAGCTGTAGATGTGGAGAAAGTCAAGGACGCTGCTCTTTGGAAGATGGCAATTGCATTCAAAAACCACAAGAAAACTGTATGGAATAACTACGTAAAAGGAGGAAAGAAGACTCCAGAATTCAAGGGAACAGTGGAGAAGCAAAGAGAGTACTGGCCCGCTTTCGTGAAATTCAAAGAATCAGAATTATCTAAGGAACGGTCCAGAAAAAACAAGGCCAATGCCGCAAAAAAGGAGCAATTCCACAGGATGGGGCCAGGTGGCTACGCGGTGGAAATGCCTAAGTGGGATATGTCTGAGCAAGGGATGCAGGCTGCACATGTCACTCCAGTTACATTGAGCTGGCCCCCCAGGTGCAGAACTTGGTTCAATGTGCATGGGGGGGCGTTGGACCCGAAGACAGGCCAGGTTTCGAAGAAGACATGTCTTAAAGGAGCCAAAGTTAAGTTACTTGAAGCAATAGAAGATGCTCGAAAGGGGGTGTTCATGTCCAATAGAGAGAACGACGAGCTTACGCGCACCCTGGGAAATCCTGAACACCCAGGAAGAACACGAGGCAAGGGAGTTGTTCCATGATATGAGGGCTTTTTGGACTGGAACGCCAACTACAGAAGCCGTGCGAGAAGGAAGATGGAGGAGGAGGAGAAGAAGAAGCTGGAGGATGAGCAGAGGAAGCAGGAAGCAGAACGCCTTCAAGGCCTAGAATCAGCGCATGTGGACTTGGCACTCAAATTCCAGCGGCAGCAGCAGCAGATCGACTCACTTAGCCCGGAAAGGTGGTCTTAGCAGCGGCAGCAGCTAGCGGATGATCCAACATTGGATATCACTGTCCCATCCATGCCGAAAAGCAGCATGGGTTCCGCCCCGGGCGACGCACTGCTGGATAGATACCCTGTGGATGACATCATGGAGAACACTAACTGTGAGCTACACTTCAAAATAAAGAACATATCCGTGAAGGTGGCGAACGTCGTTGCTTATACAAATCCCTCCGGAGCAACCTTCCATTGCAGCCCGATTCCAGCTGGCTATGCTCGTGTCATGGTTGATGAGGTGGTGGACCAATATTCGGGGCTACAGCTTGACATTCCTGGAGGTGACGAGGAGCACACACTGGGAGAGGCCATACATCGTATCATCCTATGGAGAAAGGATTGCATCATCTTTCGAAGGCCACCTACACCGTGTCAGCTATAGCTTGACATTCCAAGAGGTGACGAGGAGTAGACGACTCCCGCTCCTCCTAGTCCGGCACAGCTTCAGGCCACTCCTCCTGCTTCAACTCAGCCAACACGTGAGGCCACTCCTCCTGCTTCAACTCAGCCAATGCGTGAGGCCACTCCTCCTCCTCCAAGTCCACCAACGCGTGCCACTCCTTCTCCAAGTCCGACACCATGTCAGCCGTCTTCGCTGCCTCAGCAGTTGCAGAAGAGATCCGCCACAGCTATGGTGCGTAGTGCTACAAGTCGAGGTAGTACATGATGTACATGCAGAGGAAAGCGATTTCAATATGGTCCAAGCCTCAGGCCTCTTCCACAAAGGCCTTACGACATGACCAAGGAGCAAAACGAAACCATAGTGAAGGCCCAATTGGACACCATTTTGGACCGAAACCGCCACTGCCACCAAGGGAGAAAGTGCCTGAGGATAAGATTGACCACTTTGTTCGTATGGCTAAAGCACTAGCTCCCAAGCCCGTTGACTCAGACTATGAGCGCTAAATCAGGAAGGCACATCGAGCACGACAAAAGGAGTCGAGCTCGAGCTCGAGCCAAGTAGCTAGCCAAAAATGCGGGAAAACTGTTCCCCAGCTAGGAGAACAGGCGGCGCAATCGATCCCCCCGCTTGTTGTACCAACACATGAGAGTATTGTCACTGATCAGCTGGTAATAACCGACGAGCATAGAAGGCAGGCTGAAATGCTCGGTATCACTGTTGGACAACTCCTCGAGATTGAGCCCATGTCTCCGCTTAGAGAGGAGGACATAAAACGTAAATATGTCCGCGACAAACCTTTGGTCAAGCCTGAGGTGAAGAACCTCCCAATGAGAACGTATGAATTGCATGATTGGTACATGAAAATTACCAAGAGTTCCAATCGAGAGTCCCTCATGGTGAAAGTCAAGGAACAATATTACTTCCATAAGCTAGCTCTGACCGTTGATTATTTAGAACTATTTCAGTTATTCAATCAAGACGCACTACTAGGACAAGGCATGCTAGTGGCGCACCAGTTTTGCCTTCTAATGGCGCACTACTAGTGCGCCACTAGCATCACGCCATTAGAATTAAATTCTAATGGCGCACCACTGGTGCGCCATTAGTATCTGGTGTTCTAATGGCGCACCATGTGGTGCGCCATTAGTATTTCCCAAAGTGTGCCACTAGTATCTGCTATACTAATGTCGCACCACATGGTAGTGCGCCATTAGTAACAATTTTTTTAATTTTTTTTTCGTTTTTTCTTAATCTCAGGTCACTATTTCACATATGAGATATCCAACACATATATATACAACAAGCATCCATATAACAATCATATCCAACACACAAGTTTCATCATATATACATACATAGCCAACACATAGTTCCATCGTTACATATTATAAAAGTTTCACATTGTTCATCCAACACCGTTATCCATCAATTCACAAAAGTTTCACATTGATACAAAATAAAAACACAAATGGAAAAGAAGCACTCCATCCATGCAAGCTTCCGTGAATTAAATCAAATATGCAAAATGATAAACAAGAAGTTAGAAGAAGAAGAAGAAGAAGAGAAGAAGAAGAAGAAGACTAGAAGAATACTAGAAGAAGAATAAGAAGAAGAATACGAAGAATAAGAAGAAGACTATAAGCTTATTATGTAAACTTGATCATTTTGTGCTAACATAAGTTATTTTGGAGCTAACCTATAGGAAACTAAGCATATAAGCTCTAAGTTAGCATATTAGAGCCAACTTAGGTAAAATGAAGCTAACCTATAGGAAACTAAGCATATTAAAGATAACATAGGTAACTAAGTATATAAATATCATTTTGGAGATCTGACATACCTGACATAGTTCAGTTCTCATTGTTCTTCTTCTTCTCCTTCCTCGGCCTGATGCGCCAAGAGTGGCGAGGCGGTGGAGGCAGCGGGATGTAGTCTTCTACCACAATTGGCGTGGTCATGTCGCCCAGCTGTGGGATCGCTGGTGCCACCACCGGTGCGTGGTCATTGTCAGGCACCACCACCATCGCGAGGCCACCTTCAGGCAGGACGGGCACGACCATCACTAGGTCATCCTCATCCACCACCATCTCTTGCCCATGCTCAGCCACCACCATCTCTTGCCCATGGTCAGCCACCACCATCTCTTGCCCTTGGTCAGCCATGCTCAGCCTGATACCCATCGCCATCCTGTAGCTCCTCATCCCCACTCTGCTCCTCTTCTCCCCCACTCCAGTCCGGATCATCCTTCTTGTTGTCAGAATCGCTGCTGCCAGAATCGCTACCGCTTTCGCTAAAGCCAGAATCGCTATTGCTTTTGCTACAGCCATAATCACTGTTACTTTGGCTGTAGCCAATGTCGCTGCTGCTGCTCCCATTGCATGTCCAAGTGCAACAATGGCCGTTAACAATCGATGTGAGACAAAGCCAAATGTAGAGGAATAAGAAGAGGTAGAACGTACTGGCATCATCATCGTCAGCGTAGCGCATGCGACAGATAGTCGCGTTGAACACCATCACGGTGAGCATGGTGGCGTCATCGTCGTACCTGAAGAGAAGGAAGTACCCCAGCCAAGGTTGTCAGAATCGTGATCTTGAATCGGATCGGAGCTTCAATGGTAGGATCACAAATCATAGAATCTTCACTATCAGAATCGTAGAAACGTAGATTCTAAGAACTAAAATCGTAGAATCATAGGGGTTAGTTTGGATCGTAAAGTCGTAGAATCGTATGACAGAATCGTGATTCTGACAACCTTGACCCCAGCCGCAGGTCGTAGGCACGGTAGAACTTCTCCCACCCATGATACAAGTACATGTGGCCCTCCTTGATCACCAACTCCACATCCCATAGCCTGCGAAACCCGCTGCCGGCCTGTCGCAGCTTCACATTATTTGGCAGATCTTCACCCAGCATGTTCATAAAACTGTCAGGAAGCCTCTGCAGTTTGGGACAATGAGTGATGTAGCAAACAACAGATATCATAATGAGATGGGTGAAGGGGAGATCTCTCGTTTTATATACCTGCGTCATGGATGATACTGAAGTCCCAAGTATGATACTGAAGAACTCGGAGCATCCAACTCGTACTGTGGTGTGGCAGAGCGGCGGTGGCTGCTTCCCCCCATCTCTGATAAGCAGCAGCAGAGACCAATTAGTACCCTTACAACAGATCATGAAACATGCATGAAAAAAACCACTCTATATGCATGAAAGTAAGCTGGACAACAAGCACAACAAATAAGTGCTTGTCAGCAAGGAGTTTGATTCAAGGACAAGAATCTCACAAGTACAGCAGGTGTCAGCAAGGAGTTTCACCACAAGGAGTTGACAGCAAGAATGATCCAATAAAACATTTTTTTAGATGACCCATAAGACAAACTGAAAATAGTTGTTGTTGCTAAACTAATCTGACCAGTATAACTTGTTCATCATTCAGCCATAGTTGTTGTTGCTGCTACAATTTCAGCAAGCAACATGCCTAAATCCAGTGCTTGTTTGACTTTACTGAATTACCAACACATGGCACACAACACATTTATATTTTGTCAGGTCACACAACACATGCCTAAGGAGGAAGATTGAATTTTCTACAGAAGCATCATCAGGTACATTTCAACATGTGCTCGCAGCAACAAATGGTCAATATTCATTCTTATTTATGGTCAATATTTATAACCTATCAACAAATGGCAAGAATATTGAGTAATCTACTGCAGTTTGATCTACTGCAGATAATCTATTGCAATTTGATCTATTACATAAACATGGTTGATCTTCATTTTGCATAAACCTGGTTGAGTATTATAGAGCAATTGACAGCAAATTGACCTGGTTGGAACACTGAACATTTTCAGTTAACTGTAGCAAGAAAAACTTCCAAAAACTAGCAGATCTCCAAGAATGCCAAGAGTATTACTCAATGAATTTGATGGCATCAAACTAAATTTTCACTATAATATGTTCAGTGAGCATGATATATACAGGGATGAAACAGATCAAGCGACTATTACTATTTCCACCATGTCAATAGTGTGTTCCAACAACTTACAATGGATTCATAAACCAGTGTATAATGGATTTATAAACAGATCAACAGAAACAGTGTATAAGGTTCTCTCTCTTGGCTCTTTCTGTTACTTGTTGTAGACAATTCTGAAGGATTATATGGCTAGTGTGCTTATGATTTTGGTACAAGGTACTTATAATTACTGAAGCTGCAGACATGTACATGTAACAAGTTCCTTCCTAAATTGCAGTGCAAATGGTCAAGGCCCACATCAATTGTATCTTCTTTTTTGGCAAGAAAAGGCATCTCAAATTCACCGAGCACAGCCACACAGCATGTCAGATATAACTACTCTTAAAATGATTCATCACAAACTCAGAGTAGCTGATATGATTTCACTTACATTAAGATCGACCAACTGAAACACCCCAATTAGGTCTAACTATGATTCAATTGAGACCCTAAACCAGGAACAACAGAACAATCTAAACTAGCACACACGGGTGAACAGCAGAACAATCTAAACTAGCCATGCGTGTAGAACTGAGGAGCAAGAAGCCTGCCACCATGGCCCTAGGGTTTGCAGGGGAGGGGGTGGAGGAGAAGGGAGGAATCACTTGGGAGGGGATGGAGGAATGGAGGAAGACGCCGACGTTGAAGCTCCGGCAGCGGCTGGGCGTTGAAGCTCCGGTGACACGCGGCGGGCTCCTCCACTCGCCTGTCTGTGTGTCTCGCCCGATCCGTTCCACGCGGGTGCCCTCGAGGCTTGGGCGGGAGGACGTCGAGGGCGCGGGCACGGGCAGAGGGGTCGGGGACGACGAGGGAGGCGGCGCTCGGGTCGAGGAGGGGGCGTTAGGGGCGGTGGTGGTCGGGTGCGGCGGGGGCAGCGAGCACGGCTGGGGACGGCGAGCACGGGGGCGTGCAGGCGCGGCGACGGCGTACGGTTAGGACGGAGGGGGCAAAGTTAGGTCGAGTGGGGATCTAGCAAGGGAGGGGAATAGGTGGACTGGGGGGAAGCTTACTAATGGCGCACCCCGCAAAGGTGCGCCATTAGAATGTTTTTTTATTACAGTTCGAGCACTCAGGTTATATTCCACCTAACCCAATCCACATCAGAACCCGCCCACTAGCCTGACTGGTCAGCACGCAGCACACACACTAGGAGGTCCTGGGTTCGATTCCCAGGCTCCCCAATATTTTTTTATGCATTTTAAATGATGTTTGATATTTATTTATGTTTAAATATGTTCAAACTTGTTTAAATCATAACAGTAATATTTTTTTATAAAACAGTAACAATTTTTTAAAAAATATGTTCAAATTTGTTATTTGAAAATATTTATGAATATGAAAAAATATTCATATGGGGGAGGGTGCGGGGGGTCGTCGGCGACGGTGGAGTGGGGGAGGGTGCGGGCCGGGGGTCGGCGGCGGCGGCCGGTGGAGCGGGGGAGAGGGTGCGGTGGGTCGTCGGCGACGGTCGATTGGGGGAGGGTGCGGGTCGGGGGTCGGCGATGGTGGAGTGGGGGAGGGTGCGGGCCGGGGTTCGGCGGCAGCGACCGGTGGAGCGGGGAAGGGTGCGGTGGGTCGTCGGCGGCGGTGGACGGCAGGGGCAGGTGGGGTGGGCGCGTCGGGGCCGAGCTCGCCTGCTGCTGCAGGGGCCGGCGGTGTCCCGCGGGGGTCGGGGCAGTGGCGTCGGGGCAGCGCAAGACCACAGCGGCGGCGGCGTCGCCGAAGGCATGCAGGCGCGGCGGCTGCAGGGGGCGGAGCAAGGGGGCGGTGGCGGGTACGTGGTGGGGGCGACGGGGCGAGGGGCGGTGGGGCCAGGGGCGGTGTGGCGGCGGCGGGTGGTGGGGCAAGGGGGCGGCGAGGGGAGGGGGGCGACGGGGTGAGGCGAGGTGGGGCAAGGGGGCGGGGAGGGGAGGGGGGCGACGGGGCGAGGGGAGGTGGGGCTCGGCATTACTAACAATTTTTTTTCAAAACTACTAATGGCGCATGTTGTCTTTGGTGCGCCATTACTATGTCAACTAGTAATGGCGCACTGTACAACGGTGCGCCATCAGTAACAATTTTTTTTTCAAAACTACTAATGGTGCACCAGGCACCAGGTGCGCCATTAGTATATAGTAATGGCGCACCACATGCCTGGTGCGCCATTAGTGGCCATATCATCTATATCCCTTTTCCTAGTAGTGACACACTCGAGAAAGCTCTCGTCAGTTGCTATTGTCTGTAAGTGATTTCTTTCTGTAATTTAAGTCTCAAGCTAGTTGTAGTGCTCATTGATCGATCATTACCTGTAATTATCCTCGCTATATTATTTTCTGTGGTATTATGCAGGATGAAGATGTATGAAATGAAAAAAGGTGGACGCTATGGCATTGGGTTCATTGACCCAAATACCGTTAATAAACAAACATGGACATATCCATGGTATCAAGCAGATGTAGAGAAAAACATACTACAGTTCTTGAAGCGCCTCAATACCAATGAAGATATACTACTTTTCTTACAACTTCCTGTGAGTCACACTATCTTGTACTACAAATTCTGTTTTTACTTACTAGCTAGCTAGATGTTAATAATTAAGTGTATAGGGTTTAGGGTAGTTGATGAATGTTATGCACATGCCCGCTTAATTAAGACATGCAAACGTGTGTGCATGCAGTTACCATTGGATCTTGTTAATCATTAAAGTTGACGAAGGAACAGTTGAAGTACTGGACTCACTACTTAAAAAACAAAGTGACTACTCAATCATGAAGGGGATAGTCAACAGGTAATTTCAATCATTATTAACTATATGTCGGCCTATTTAGTTCGTCATTTCCTGATATCAACTATTTAATAACTCGTTTATTCATTTTCTTTGCAGGCGGACAGGGCTTGGGCAAACTTCAGGGATGAGGTTCCAGGTCCATGGAAAGAAAAGTTGTATTGGTTTCGACCAAAGCTATAATTAATTGAGTAGTACTAGTTAGCTACCATGCATCCCTTTAATTCTAGTTTCAATACCATTAATTATCATGCTTGATTAATTATTATCTGATTAAATTCTATTCTCGTAAAGGCTCCCTGCCCCCGGCACTGGCACGTGCCACGTGGTGGCCCTTTAGCGTCGGTTTGTGCAAGAACCGATACTAAAGGGGAGACCTTTAGTCCCCACCCTTTAGTGCCGGTTACAAAACCGACCCTAAAGGGCTTTACGAACCAGAGCTATCGCCCGGTTCTGCACCCGTTATTGACCTGGCCTATGATGTAGTATGCCACTAGTAACATGTCGAGCCCACTTTTTAGACCTCATACTAGTGTTTTGCCCTGTATGCAGCAGGCCTGTAGTAAAGCTACTATTCGTGGCGTGCACAACACTTCACATGCCACTATTAATTTATGTTGGAATATTAGGTAAATTCATGATTAATTCTATTAAATAATTCATGACTAAAACAGAGACTAGCATCCTACGATCTAGCAAACTAGATGAGCAACAAAACATGCAGAGCAGCATCTCACACGGCACAACAACTACGGAGACATAAATAGACCGTGAAGGCCGTACTGTTCACTAGTTGCTATAGGAGGGACGGTGCTGATGACACTGTTGGCGATGATTTATTGTTGACGGTGATGGAGACAACGATGAGTAGCACCGCCCGACTTAGGCGGAAGATAACGCGTGATGACAAACTTGAGCAGTCACACATAGCACTTCCTAAAAACCTAATTCGTCATCTTCCGGTGGAGGATTGCAAAGATGAACGGTTCTGGAGACCTGTTGCATCGGCTTTCGGAATAGAGTAGACTATGGTGGTGGCGCAAGTTGTAAGACAAGGTAAAACCCTAGGTTTTTTGGTGTGTCTTTGGACATAGCCGGTAGCAGAATATATATTAGGACCTGAGGAGGTATTGTATCGCAATCACAATCTCAAACCGACTTGGTTTCTAAGTCGTATACTTACCGGACAAGAAATAATTAACTTGTCTGTCAAGACATAAAAAATAAAACGGCAAAAGGAAGCCGCGCCCCTGCAAGGCAACGGATCGGATTTCGACGGACCATTTACACGCATGTCGCACGTACGCATCACCCTAGCCCGAGCCCGGCCTGGAGAGGCGAGGCAAGCGAGCGCCTGCGTGTGGTCGTCCCTTTCTCTTCTCAACACACCAATTAGAGTGGTGGAGAGAACCCACTATATAAAGAGGTCCAACTCTTTCTCAACTTTTGGGGTGGGACTAAACTTAGAGCCACCACTTGCTGTTTTATTCATGGGCCACTATTTGAGATTTCAGAATTTGTTAATGGGCCAGGCCCATTATTTCTCACAATCCCCCACCAGATCTCAAATACCCATTTGGAGATTTACCTTTTCTCAGCACTTATTTAATACACCAGTCTTTCAGCAGAGACTGTTAAGTTGAACTCCTGCCTAGAACTTTAAACTACATCCATTAACAACTTGACAATGAACTATGCGTTGAATTGCTAGTTTTGTGTGAATAGATTTCACTCCAAGTCTTAACCAGTACTTGGCTGTCAGTAGGCTACCCCGCGGTTTGGAGGATATGCATCGTACTCCCTGGTCTTTACATGAGCTTACTAGAGATCACACAAGTCTCACAGACTGCGACGTTTACAATCGAAGCTCATATAGGTGTGCAGGATCCAAGGATGGAGGGGAAAATTGTCGTCCAAAGATTTGGCCGAGAGGATCGCCATGGTCCGATCTTTGTTGCTTGGCGGGGAAGGCGCGGCGTTGGTTAGCGAATTTGAATCCCACGCATCCCAAGCCGCCTGGGTCCCGCGAGGTTGCATAGGGTCGGACGGGTGGGCCTCCAGCGAAGGAGCGGGAAGGTTCTGGCGCCCCTAGGACCAGTTTGAACTGAAAGTAGCAGAGCCTTTGCCGCGCGGGGACCCGGTCAACATTCGGAAAAACCCCGGGGTAGGGCCCCAAGACTCCATCCCACATGCGACACGGCGGAGGCGCGTGCACACGGCGTCGACCGCGCCGGTGGCCATCCTGGCCAGAGGGCGAGTGCGCGTTGTTAGGGCGGGCGGGAGGGATCATGCTGATGGGGCGAACGCGAGGGTTGCGAGCGCACTCGGCCCCGGGGCCTCTCGACCGCAGCTGGGAGCAGCGACAACAGTGGCGGAGACGGACGGCGGTAGTCGAGGTAGGAGGCCACGTGGATCCTGACGGGGAAGCATGCAAGCCCAAGCGCGAAGCACTCTGCACGGTCTGGGTCAGTCGAGGTAAACCGCATCATGGTCCGGCACGAGCAGCTCGGAGGAGCGTGGAATCGCGTCAGGTTGATCAATGTCGTAAGCTTGAAGACAGACATGTCGGGCATGTTCCGGCTCTCGGCCGCGAGGTGCTCCGTGCTCGATCTTACAAAATGGGGATAGCAGAGTCTCGGCGAAGGACCGGTGCCAAGCGTGGTCCGGGATGCCAAACAGCTCGAGTGAGATGAGGAAGAGAGCCTTCACCAGCTCGGAACCCACCGTCCTGCCCCAGGAGTGGAAGATCAGCCGAAACCGCGACGTGTGCACCCGGCTGGTCGCCACGCGAGCGCGGAGCGCAGGCTGGTGAAGCGGACAAGGAAATCCTCAGGGGCGTGCTTGTGGATAGAGAAGTCTTCGTCGGCAAGGTTTCACTGGGAGCGAAGGGCATGAGCACTCTCTTCGTGGGAGACACCAGTACGGCAACCTGTGACGATGACCAGCAGGGCACGCTCCAGAGCGCGCTCAGCGTCGATGACCTCCTATGAGCGGGGCAATTAGCAGATGCCAGCGGCCGGGCGGCAAGCGGGGTGGCGACCGAGGACGCCACGGAAGCCAACAAAGACGGGCGGGAGGAGGCCGCATGCGCTGAGGACACAGATGACGGCAGAGCACCATGTGAAGACGCGGCCGCGGTCCACCCGAAGGACACGGGGGATGACGAGGCGATGTGCTGGCTGGCGACATTCATAGGCCCGGAGGACGCGGGTGTGAGCAGCCCTAATGAGGAACGAGTGGAGGCCGCCGAGCCACCGGAAGCCGGGCAGCCATCCGCTGCAGCCGGGAAGGAGACACGGCGCCTGAGAGGAAGTGACATGAAGCCGTCGGCGGAGGACGTGACGGCACGGGGAAGAAAGTTGTGCTTGGCGATGTGGCCGAAGAACCTGCAACGCGTGCACTGGATGTCCTTCCGGCACTCGGAGAGGGGGTGGCCGGGTCGAGGCATCGAGGGCAGTCGCCATCGCGTAGCCAGGAGGGCCGGGGCGGGGCCTCACCTCGGGACCGCGGCGTTGGCGACGAGGCTTGCGCGGGCGGGGGCGCTTACGGCCCCGCGCAACCTGCCATGCATCACGCGCGTCGTCCCACCTCTCCGGTAACCGGCAAACCTCAGAGCCGACGGAGAGGACGGGCGTGAGGGCGCGGGGGAGGGCGAATGCGAGCGGCAGAAGGCCTGGCGGTAGGAGAGCGCGACCCAGCAGAGAAGGGGCTAGACTCGAGCCATCGGTCCTCGCGAGAGCGGCTGGCGGTGGAAGGGGGGAGGAGGCCATGGCGGCGAACTGGCGGCGGGGTCGGAATGGCCGACGCCGAGAGGGGTGGATGCCGTGGCCGGAGTGGCCGCCGGCGTGGGAGCGTGGGTTCGCAGGTGGAAGGAGCGTGGGAGTGTGGGAAATACATCTTCAACAATACTCTTTGTAGCATCATTTGCTTAGCACCTCAATTTTATTCGCCCACCATAAGCAGATAAGCTCTCTTTCTGTCACTCACACAAGCGCACACATCACTATTGTAATGGAATAGCGAGAAGGATCAGCACGAGTTGGACCTTGAGGTGAGCCTCCACCGTACCTCGGCACTGGAAGCGGAACTGTGGGCTTCTTCCTCTACGTCCATTATAATGGCAAGTTCCATAGCCCGCTGGAGCTCGACGGCCATCATAACCACAATTTTAGATCATCCACAAAATCGCGATCGCGCTCCTATAGCTGCCCGAGACCCTCGCCACTATGCGCTATGGCTGCTGCCGCGAGTTTTTTTTCGAAAAGGAGGATGACCCCCGGCCTCTGCATCTGATAGATGTATACATCTGATAGATGCATACGACCATTTTATTAATTATTCTTGAGGACCTTACAAAGTATAACAATAATATACCTGAATCCGTCATCTTGGCAGCATCTGCCGCTACTCCTATCCAAATGATGAAGGGGGTGCAAGCTGAGCCACATACCCATACCTCTCACCTAAGCCTAACATCTAGAGCTAGAGGCCCTGACCGAGCCATCTGCCGGGTCCGGGGCTAAAACCGGTCTGACGCACTCACATGTGTCGTCATCGCCATCTTTCACTGGTCCATCTTCAAAGCAAATTGAGGTGACAACCTTGGCAGGTCCTCCGTCATCGACGTCACCACGATGCCAAACAACGACCTCCACCTACACGAGCCTTGGCAGGTCCTCCGTCATTGACGCCACCACGACACCTGCCAACGACCTCCACCACAACACCGCACCGCTGCGCTCCTCAGACCAGGGGAAGGTGTCTGCACCGCCATGGGCCAAGAGTGAAGGGATGACGTCCCGCCTCCACTGACGCTCATCGGGCTTCACCCGCCAGTGCGTCCCGACGGCATCGATGGGAAAGGAGGGAGGATGAGGGGCCGAGCCCGGTGGCGGCTTGGTTTTTCTGTGCATAACTTGCGGGAGCGACATGGGGGAGAGGGGGAATAGGGTCTTCCCACATGTCATCAACCAACACCATGTAATACTTAAAATAGGGTGCATATAAGTTGTCCAATATGAGGTGTGATAACACAAGTGTTTGATCTCATATTTGATATTTGAATTTTTGCAAGAGATGTTGGTTCATGTATAAACGATCACCTCTTCCCGATTTATTTTCCACCACATCATAAAAAATCTAGGTGGAATATTTTACCAACAATCATCATGCAACCATTGGAAATGCATTCATTGTTTTTGGTTACCCATCTTAGACAAATAAATGAGCTATTATGTAAATTTCAGTTTCAGAAATATTTCAACGCCAACTGAAATAACTGAATTTCAATTATTTTGGTTTGCATTCCAGCCAAAGGACTGAAACATTCTTTTGAAATTCAGAAATATATATTTAAAAATTGAAAATATTTAAAATAATCATTTGGATTATTGTGCACAACCGAAATGACTGAAATTTTTTGAAAGGTAAATATTTTGTTGTCTAGTGAAAAAATTAAAATTCTGTGAATTTCATCAAAATCTCACTGACGTTCACACTCTTGTATGTGAAATTGTGAATATGTATCTTCTTTTAAATGATGAGTTATTCTGCAGTAGTGTATGGCCATTGCATTATGTTTTATATGAATATATGTTTGTCAAAAGTAGGAATTGCATAATCATGAATGGACTGGACTCCGTAATTCCCATGTGGAACTATCAATCTCAGTGATTGAATTTTACCACGCATTATGTACAACATCATGTATAGTTTGATGCACGCGTCGTCCAGGTGTTTCCTACCCTAGCCGCCGCCGCCAGGCAACTAGGGCGAGGCACATTTTTCCTCCGATCTCCATCGGCCGGTGCGCTGGCCCCCTCTCCCTTCGGCTGCTGCTCCGGGGGCAGGAGGGAGGGGGGACCCCGTTCCTCCGCTCTGTAGTTAGGTTTTGGATTTGTAGGTCGTGGTGCGTCGTTGGGGTGGTGGGAGCAGCGCCCGGACGAATAAATCTGCCTCAACCCCACTCCCACACCGGCGGTGTCCTTCATGGCGGCGTCTCGGAGTTGATGGCATCATGTCTCTGTCGATCCCTCAGATCGACAGCGTTAGGGTTCATGGATGGTGTTGACGAGGCGGCGGCGGCGACTCCATCAGGTGTGTCTCTCCTTCTGCTCTGTCCCCGTTGCTGTGGCGTTGTCTCCGACGTCATGGTGGAGGAGGGAGGTTTTGTCGTTCAGGAGTACGCGCAGGCGGTTGTCTACGCAAGTGACAGCTGGAAGATGGAGTATCTTGTGTTGGGTCTGTGGTCGAAGGCGGGCAGTTCTGGTTTCCTTCTCCGACGTCGTCGTCATGCGAGGGTGTCAGTTCTGAAGTTCGATGGTGTGTCCGGGGACATGTTGCCCTGGTCTGATTCTTTCAACGGCTATGGTTTTACTTTTGGCAAACTACTTTGGAGGTCCGTAAAGCTGCTGATCAGCGATGGAGCCGCGTCGAGCTTGAGCGAAGAGGTGATCTGTCTTTTTACCCTTTGGTGGCCGCTTCGGTGGTGTCGAAGGAAAGGGACAGGCGCTGGTATTTTGCATAGGATTTTCCTATCTTTTCAGTTATGTATGGTCGGTGCTTACGTGCCTTGTAACTTGATCTTTATTCTATATAAATGAGACACATATTACCATGCAAAAAAAAGACTAAGCTAGTTGGCTGCCTGGATGCATAGTATAGGTCCTTTGCTTTTTTCTGTTGTAATAACTAGCAAAGTGGCCCGCTCGATGCACGGGCTAGAATTTGTAATGATTCATAGTGAGAATATATTGTTTAGCGGGCAACATCTCATTTGAAACTTAAAAATCTCACATGAGTTTTAATATTCTCCATGAATAAAATATGTTGGTAACATGGTGTGCGCATTATGATAATCATCCTAAAAATCATATAGGATAATCGAAGTAATAATGCTTGTGAAAATGTAGTTTTTTTATTATTGTTTGGATATTCATTGGAAAATCATTTACATATAATTGTGAAGGTGTATCAGTTTGTGGATGTTTAGAAATTAAGAATTTATCTGTTGATTAGCTTGGGTGCAATCATATTACATACAACATGTTTAGGTATTAAATATGAAATGCAAAGCGAACCAACCTGTGGTTGGATGGTTAGAGGGACCGTGGTATCCCAGCTCACCAGGATTCAAATCCTGGTGCTCGCATTTATTCCTGAATTTATTTCAGGATTTCCGGCGATGCGCATTCAGTGGGAGGAGACGTTCCCGTCGACGACGAGGGGCCTATGGTGAATTCGTAAATTTCAAGATGATATGCCGGCGCAGTCTTTCGGAGGTGCTCATAGGGTAGGGTGTGCGTGTGTGCGCTCATAGGGGTGAGTGTATGCGCGTGTATATTAGCGCTTGTGTCTGTACTGATGTTCAAAAAAAATATGAAATGCAAAGAACTATGGGTTTTGATCCTTTATATTAGTTAATAATATAGATGATTCGCCAGATTAATGGTTGAATATTTTTTTAGAAAATTTAATTTATCCCTTTCCTTGTTGAATGTCACCTTCCTTTTCTATAAAATAATGGATTGTATTATCATTTTGGAAAAAATTAACATATTGAGAATACTATTAAGTGAGAATTTTTTATGCAATTTTACATCGGTACAAATGCCAAAAACTTTGGATCACTTTTTGTGAGAATTTTGAGCATACCAATTTTTTTATTAAATTGTGCTTCGGTGTGTATTACATGATGTCGTGATCATATATACACATGATGTTCTGTTAACAATCGTGATGATTGTCTTATTTTATAACAGGCTATGTCAAATATATTGGAGTAATCAATAATATACTCTCATAGGAATAATGGTTATAAAATCAAATGATATCTTTCATTAGAGAAGAACCTGGCCTTCTTATAATCTATTGTTGTGATTCAAAAATGAAGGTCATTCTTTTTCTGCGAAGTAATAATTTTGTTTAATTCATTCAAACTTTTCTTTAATGACGAACATCCATAAAATGTTGTCATCAATACTAAATTATTGGACTATATGTGGTGGAGGCCACGTATATTGTGATAAATAGCTTTCTACCAATAAGAATGTTCATAGCTAGTTCCAAATTCTGGACTCTAGTGTGCTCTCAGGATTTGAAACCTAAAAATATATAGAAAACATGAATATATGTGAAGGGCCAAATTGCTACACATCTAGACCCAACAGGAAACTTTACACTTAGATTATACATAAAAGAGAAATCATAGAGAAGACAATAGAAATACATGTGAGACAATTTACTACTGATAGTTTGATGCCCCTTGATACCATCTAAAAGTACAAAAGATATGTTTTGTCATAACCACATGCTTCAGAAGAAAAATAATTTAACTTCTACATTGGTAGAGATAAATACTAAATTACATAATTCAGAAGTAGAAACTGAATTTTTAGTCACACTCCAGGTTGCTAGGGGGGGTCTCTTGTTTTGCTTGACCGTATGCATTATTTGAGAAGAAATCAGTTGCACATAGCGGGATCACCATCATGTGGATTTATTTGCAAGAAGGTTAACTTTGTACCATCATTGGTCTTCTCCAACATATTTCTCTGCAAAAAGGATGCCACATACACTATGTACTTGCTTGTCGAGGAGCACTGTCATCGGTCTTCTCTGACCGTTACGTCTCATCAAACCACATTTGCATGCTTTACTCCTAAGTAATCGGCAACCACCTTTTTGGCTCTTAGTTGTTATTTCTGCTCGTGCAACGGCAAAGCAATGTGAAGAAGGTGTGCACATAGTTACCAAGAGGATTCCTAAGAGTGGCTATGAGATAATTATTCACCATTAAGATGAACATTACCTCTTGTTCGCCAGTTTTATCTCTGGATGGGTCGCATGATCCTCTATCTCGGGTTAAACAACTGAGGCCAGTCGCGGATGCTCTATAGAAGTTAGACATACTAATTCAACTTGATCTTTTAGACACCCAGTTGTGTGCCAAATATGATAATGCTTTTCCAGTTAACATCAACACCTTATAATGATATTTTGCTCTAAAAAATTGTATTCCATCCGGTTCTAAAAATTTGCCACATTGGGAGTCAATTGATGTCTATTACGATATACTTACAAAATCCGAAATAGGATAATTGAACACACTTCTAAAAAGCGTAAATATATTTTGATTGTTCGAGTTCTGGGTTCAACTACAAATATCTTGTTTAAAATTTAGTTCATAGCTGCAAAATCAAGCCAGAAGTGCCATCTTCGTCAGCTCTATGCAGTACATACCTATGGAATAGGTTTATGTCTCCTTATGGTACACAATACCTAAGCTAGAAAAAGTAGAAATATTTAGAGATTGTATGTGGTGTACTTTTTGATGTATTTTGTACGACATGACGTGATTAATAGCCTGATGCTTTTGGACGCAACATACATGACACGTACAAGCTAGCTGTCGTATACACGACCTGCTATTTGCACAAGCTAGCAGCCTGATGGATTAATCATGCCTGGCTAGTTTGGCTAGTTGCAGAAGGTAGCACTCTAATGGGTTGATCATGCCTTGCTAGTTTTTTTTTTTTTTGAATCATGCCTTGCTACCTGTGTACATGCATGGTTCTGTACGTGTACATACACCGGGCCGGGGTGGGCCAACTTAGCCGTGCGCGTGTGTTTCTTCATATCAAATGCATGCATGCTTGTTTCTTTACAGGGGCGTCCATAGTATTAAGAGAAGAATGTGTACACGTGACTTTCAAAAAAAAATTCAATCTAAGCTAGTCCTAATTTTCTGATCAACACGTCATTCTTTTATTAGACAACGGCGCCTCCTTTATTTTAGGATCGACATGTCCTTTTTTTGAATGGAAGGCATCAGCCTGCGATTTTTGTTATGGGAACCTATTCCCACGGTAGGCAAATGTGAATGAAACCTTTTTTAAGGTGTACGAAACATGCACGTGACTTCCAAAAAAAATCAATCTTCGCTAGTCCTATTTTTCTGGGAACCTTTTCCCACGGTAGGCAAAGGTGAATGAAACCTTTTTTAAGCTGTACGAGACGTTTTTTTTTTCATTAATGGCAATGGTGGGTAATTTTTACACTTGAAACATATCTAACGGCTCTATAATATTAGTCTATTAAATAAACGATCAGATGTTTTTAATTATTGTGGTAATTTCTAGCATAATTCTCAAATACTTTTTATATTTAATAGATAGATAATAGATGTGTGTGCATGGTGATCTGACCAGCACATGCACGTAGCTGTGGGAGTCCAGTGCACGTACGCACGACTCTCTCACGTTCTCTTGTTTTTCCTTTGTACCCTGGCTCCTCTCCTGGTGGGATTTGATCGCTGTGTGATGTGGTCGTGGGATGGCGCGGCCATCACTGATCATGGCGATCCCGCCGGGAGTGAGCGAGCTGGGGGTGGCTTCTGTTGTAACAGAATAACAAGAAGAGAATAGAACGCAGAAAAGGTTGTGAAGTTGCACAGCGCAAAAACCTTTCTCTCTCTCTCTCTCTCGTTCGTGAGCTAATCTTCCTCTCTCTCTCGCGCTCGATCCGGCAACGACAATTGGCATCAGAGCCTGGTGTTTGATCCTGCTCCGGTGGCCGGCGGTGTCTGATCCGCGGCAGCGCATATGTCGGGCGACGAGTCAGACGGGAAGAACAAGGGCGGCGCCAGATCACCAACGCAGACGCCTTCGCCCAAGGCGCCGGTCGCGCGCCTCACTGGCAGCGGCAGCGGCGAGATCCGCGTGGTGGAGTGCGTCGTGCGCGAGGAATCGGGGGCGTCGCTGATGCTCACCCGCACCAATTACCAGGAGTGGGCGCTCCTGATGCAAGTCAAGTTGCAGGTCGCCCGCGTCTGGACCGCGGTGATCGAAGACGGCGCCGACGAGAACGACGACCGGCGCACGCTGCAGATTATCCTCACCGGCGTCCCGCCGGAGATGCTGCGTGTGCTGGCCGCGAAGGACACGGCGAAGGTGGCCTGGGAGACCATCAAGACGATGAGGATGGGCAGCGCGCGCGACCGCGAGGCCAAGGCGCATGTGCGCCGACGAGAATTCGAGGATCTCCGGTTCAAATACGGGGAGTCCATCGAGGATTTCGGGCTGCGGCTCTCCGCCCTCATCGCTGATCTCGAGCTGTTTAGTGACCCCGGTCACCGAGCACAAGGCCGTCCAGAAATTCCTTCGGGTGGTGCCGCGCCATTATCGCCCGATGGCGATGGCGATCGAGTCTCTTCTCGATCTGAAGGCCATGACGATTGAGGAGCTCGTCGGTCGTTTCTCTGCGTGTGAGGATCATTATGATCTTGACGACGGCGCGCAGCCTGTCGGGCGCCTCTTGCTCACACATGAGGAGTGGCTGGCCCGCGAGAGGGTGGGCGGCGGTGGTGGCTCGTCGTCTGGCGGCGGCAGCGGCAACACCGGCAAGAACAAGGGGCACCCAAAGGCCAAGCCTCAAGGCGGCAGCAAAGGCGCGTCAGGGAGCACGGGCGCGGGCAGCTCCGGCGGATCCGGCAGCAAGAAAAAGAAAGGCAAGTGCCATCACTACGGCATTCCAGGACATTGGAAGAAGGAGTGCCAAACTTGGCTCCGCGAGCAGGAGCAGAAGGGCAATCAGGAGCAGGCCAATCTTGCTGAGGCCAACGATGAGCACAATCAGGGCCTCTACATAACCGTGGTCACCACCGTCGACGCTTCACAGGTCGTGGCACCCCAAGTGGTGTACCTCAACGAGGAAAAGGTCATGCCCGTGCCCTCTTCGGACGGTGTGTGGTTCTTTGACACGGGAGCCAGCAGCCATATGACGGGCGACAGGGGCGTCTTCGCGTCCCTCGACGAGACTGTGCACGGCACAGTGAGGTTCGGGGACGGATCAGTTGTGGCCATCCGCGGACGAGGCACGGTGGTGTTCCGCTGCCAGGGTGGTGACCAGCGTGCGCTCAGAGGCGTCTTCTTCATCCCGAGCCTTCGCACGAACATTATCTCAGTTGGTCAGTTAGATGAGGTGGGCTGCGTCATCAGCATACAGGACGGGCTCATGGTCATTAGAGACCCAGCTCGGCGCACATTGGCAAGCATCAGGCGGTCCGGCAACCGTCTGTACACCGGCGTCCTCACTATGGACGCACCAGCCTCTCTGTTGGCACAAGGGGACGACCCGACCTGGCATTGGCACGCACGCATGGGTCATCTTCACTTCCGCGCCCTCCGAGCCATGTCCACGAAGCAAATGGTGCATGGAATGCCCGTGATTGATCAGGTCGAGCAGTACTACGACGGGTGTGCTCTTGGGAAGCAGCATCGCACCCCGTTCCCACAGTGCTTCGCATACCGTGCAGAGCGTGGGCTAGAGCTTGTGCGCACAGATCTTTGCGGCCCAATCGAGCCGAACACTCCAGGAGGCAACAAGTACTTCCTCCTGATCGTGGATGATTACAGCCGTTACATGTGGATAGAGATCTTGAGGTCCAAAGATGAAGCTTTCCAGCACTTCAAGAAGGTGCAGGCGCAGGCCAAGGCCACCGGCAACTGCAAGCTACACGCGTTTCGGTCGGACCGCGGCGGCGAGTTCAACTCAGGGGAGTTCAAAGCATACTGCGAGGAGCTGGGCGTCAAGCACTATACGACAGCTCCGTACTCACCCCAGCAAAACGGAGTTGTGGAGCGGCGCAATCAAACGGTGGTCGAGACACTACTAGGAAAAGGCCTACTAATGGCGCACCGGTTTTGCCTACTAATGGCACACTACCGGTGCGCCATTACTAGCACGCCATTAGATTTTTTTACTAATGGCGCACCACTGGTGCGCCATTAGTATCTGGTATTAGTCTCCGAATACAATTCATCATATTAGTCTCCGAATTCAAAAGACCGAACAAAGATAAAACATTACAAGTCTCAAGACCGAGCGTATCGAGTTTGTCTTCACATTACAAGTCGACATCGATCATCTAAACTACCATCACATAAAAGAGAGTTGTGGTCATCACGATGAGCATCATCGCGATCAAACTGGTCCTCATCCGGTTCCTCCAACGCTCCCTCCTCTCTCCCGCTAGATAGCGGGCATATCTAGATTCGGCCTCCGCCCTAGTGGTGTACCCTTTGTAACTGTTACCGCTGAAACGGTGAACCTGTCTCCGACACTCCTCCCAGTCGTCGTAGACTCCGGGAACCTTACCCTTGTACACGACATACGACGGCATCTCTATGCACAAGCCAAACAACAGACAATACATAAGCAATATGTAAGTATGCAACAAAAGGATCGAAAGAGAAAAGCAAGACATTAATAGCATGATTCATGATCCTACTAATAAATAGCATCGATTACATCTAAGTTGAACGACTGTCCAAAACAAAGAGACATACGAATTCATTAAAGTTTAATTACAACATGAGCTAATCAATGTTTCAGAACTACACATCACTACTTTCGACTCGACTCATCGGACAGGAGCGTGGATGAAGCCGCCGTCTGTCATGATGGTCATGAAATCGCGGTCGTTGTCACCCTGCATTTGTAGCGTTTCATCTATCTCACTGTTGGATGGTTGATATCTGACGAAGAGCTGCCCCGAGGTATGAAGGACATCTTGATGGATGATGTCCGCAAACTCCGACTGGATGCGAAAGAATTCTTGTCTGAGGTCCGCGTCCTGGACTGCCGACAAGCTCGCGGCCCAATCTTTGAGATTATCTGGTAGCAGAAGTTGATGATGGTCCCTTACGATCGTCCGCATGTGATGGAGGGCGTAGTAGGCATCCTTCTGACCGCCAGGCGGCTGCTTGACACAGCAGAACTTCGTATTGTGTGAGAACATGTGCTTGCCGTACTTACGAACTGCCCTGGTGAAGGTGCCTCCAGATTTGGCGTAGCCGGGGAGAACATCATCAAGAACTTTCTTGACATTTGTATAGTCTATCTTGGAGTTACGGTTCGGGTCAAAATACGTGGCCATGGAATATTTCGGGCTTAATAGGATGAGTTCAATGTGTGTCACTGCACAGAAAACGGAATGTTAGAAAAAAAAGAACGATCAAAATCTAAGAAATCATATGTTACGGGGCGGCTAAGGGATGACTTACTCGGGAAAGTAAGCCACAAGGAAGTTATCCTTATCTAGGTTTGCCAGAATGACGCCTTCGAGGTGTGAACTCGCAACTTGGCGGTCCCCAGCGTTGTTCAAGTGCTTGGCACGCATGTAGAAGGGGTCGACTATCACGATGTCCGGGGTCTTGTCTCTAATGATCCGCATCTCCATACTCAGCGAAAATAGCCGAACGAAGGTATAGTGCAGCGGATGAAGGTTAAACATAGAAAAGATGTCATCAAACCGCAGGACGATCGTACCCCCGATGTCGCCATCCGCAAAGCCCTTGCCCTCTGGCACCTTGGCCACGAAAACCGGGTATGCCACATCATTCTCTCTCAGACGCCGCTTCTCCAAAGAAAGAACACTGTCGCGCAGACTCCGCATAGCACCGGTTGCAGCATTCAACATATTTGGCGGTAGCATCGCCCTACCCGCCACATGCACCCTCCTCGAGATATCCTTAGGTGAAGGTGGCCCGTCCTGAGCACGGATCGAACTCGGTGCCGGCTGGCTCGCACCGGCGCCCTTGTTAGTCTTTCATTTCTGTCCCTTCTTCTTGATCTCCTGTAATGGGACCAAGTTCTGCTCACAGACCGCTTTCTTGAGCGTGTTGGGGCTGATAATATTTCGCACCTCCGCTATCTGAGGCTCGGTGAAGGCGGGAGCTAGAGGCGTCTCCTGAGAACTGAACGGCAAACGACGCCTATTGCAATTGGATTTCTCCGCTGTACCAGCTAGATTGCGGTCGTCTTGGTTGGGTTCTTGAGAAAGAGGCCTGGAGAACTCGTCAGCGTACCCATGTTCGGCAAAGTACTTATCGACTTTGGTAAATGTACCGTCGTCGTTGTCGTCGTCGTCCGAATCCTGTGCCATAGGGCTGTCCGGATCCTGTGCCATAGGGATGTCCGGCAGGTCCAGCAGCGTTGCGGCGTTCTTGCCATGGCTTGGCGTCGGCACGACTGGCGGTCTTGTCTGTGGGGTGGTGTCCCCCGCCCCCAAATGAATCTGGCTCTTCGGCCAAAGCAGCGGCCAGTTTACGCAGGCGCTGAGGGTCATCTCATCTTCTTCGTCGGCCCCAGCGGGTCGAACCGGAGGTAACAGCTCGTCGCAGCCTGGCAGCACCCGAACCACTTCAACCCTATACACTGTGGGTGGCATCGGATTACCGTGGAACATGCGGTTGCCCGGTTGAACGATTCTGCCCTTGGCGACATTGACCAACTCGGCGCCCACGAAGTGCAGAAGAGTGCAAGGAACGTCGGCGGTGCCCTGCGAAAACATGTACAGGGCGTCAGGGATGCCCAGTCAAAGGCAAGGAGATGAAGTCATCGGCCTAGAGGCTTAGTTACCGTGATGCCGTCGAGCTTGGCTAATGTCAAGGCACCGCCAACGGCGGGCATGCAACTGACGGAGGGGGAGCTTGCTGGCGAGGTGCCGGCCGGCGTACACCCGGGTGCATTAAGCTCCAATGCCCGTCCCGGCGCCGGAGACACGAATACCGCCTCCGCCGGAGACACCAATGGCGCCGCCGCCGGAGACACCAATGGCACCGCCGGAGACACCAATGGCGCCGCCTGCGCGTTGTGCGAGTTGCTGGACGTGAAGCTGGGAACCGGGGGAGGCCCCTGTTGGCCGCCCGCAATCCACGTCGTCAGCCCAAGAATCAACTTAGGCACCATGGCATTGAGCTTCGTTCCCAGTTGTTGTTCCACTTGCTCTTGGACAAGCTCCGGAATCCGTGCCACTTGTGCCTTGAGTGCTTCAACCTCGCGCATCTAGCTTTCCGAGCTGGCCTTTTTCTCCTTCCGCACACCAGCGGTATAGTATGACCCCCATTTTGTGGACAAGCCTTTGCCGGCCACACGACCAGCTGACGTCGGCTTAGTGAGCTTATCCTTGCTTTTCATTATGTTCAACGCCCTATTTAAAGGGCTGTCGAAAGGGGAGCTCTGAGATGACCCTGCGCTACTGCTTTCAGTTTCCTGCGAAAGGAACGTGAACCATTTAGAAATATTGGGGATTAGTTAGAGTGCAACCATAAGGAGATAATTACGCGGGGGTGTATTCCTTACCAGAACAAGCTCAAGCGCCCTGGTCTTCGGATCCGTGGTAAGCTCCTTTGTTATCGGGTCCTCCTTGTACCGGGCCCTGACATAGTTCCTGGTCTGCTTGTTACCGCTGTATTTCTCGAAGCGGGGCGGTAGGCCTTGCTCGGCACGCTCCGCGTCCTCCTAGTCCCATATAGGCTCCGCCACTCTGTAACCGCCGGGACCGAGTTTGTGTTCCCCTAAGTTCAACTCCCGCATTTCTTTCCCCCACTGACTTGATTCGGTGGTTGCACTGCTCTCGCACTTTATCTTGAACTCCTTGTAGTCATCTTCGCTCATCAAAGGATATTTCACCTTGATCTTCTCATAACTATCACCTTTATCAATCATTCTCTTCGCCACGCTTCTCCAAGTAGACAGGGCCGTGCTCATCTTCATGAGGGCGGCACTGTTCACTTTATTCCCTGAGAGGCGTGTGTTTTCAAATTTGGCGGGGAACTTGTATCGTTCATGCAGCTTCGTGAAGAGGAGGTTGCGCAAATTCTGTCGGTCCTTATGCCTAAGGTTCTCGGTGTTGATCGAGATGGTGATCCGGAGAATGCACCCGAGCTGAACCGAGTACCCCTTGACTATATGTTTTGGCTCCGTTGGATTCCCGTCGGAGTCCACTTGAGTGAATTCCTCCTTGAGGGTGTGGAGCGCATTCGGGCGCCGATCCTTCCTTTGCTTATTCGGTTGGCTGCCATCTGTGTGTGCTCCGCCATCATCAGTGGTGGAATCCTCGGCGGCACCATCAGTGGTGTCATCCCCGACGCCACTAGGGGTTGTGTAATCAGGATCGGTGTCTTCCGCGGCGTCCTCATAGCGGTGAGGTTGTTCCTCCATCTCCTGGGACAGCTCCCAGAATTGCTTGCTGCCCGAACCACCGGCCTCATCGTTGTGGGCCATGTTTCGCTCTAAATAGGAAAAAAAGTTTGGTCAAAAAGTTGGTTATTGTCAAGGAACAAGACCATGGTCTCATCATTTAGGGTTTGTCGACACCGAGGCACCCTAAAAGCCTAAGCTTTCATCATTTAGGGTTTGTCGACGCCGAGGCACCCTAAAAGCCTAAGCCGAGGCACCCTAGGTTGGGCCTAATCACTTGGCACTAATCACTTGGCTCTATTGCCACCTATGGTTTAATGCAGCAAGAATGGCGGGGCATTTGATCCTACTTAACTAAGTACTAAGATACCCCAGTCCATGCATTAGTCGCAAGTACCCCATATGTCCTATTTTTAGCAAAGTCATGCTAAAATTTCAGCATGACCTTTGCTGAAAATAGGACATATGGAGTACTTGAATTTGCCGGAACGGAAGTTAATCAACATTCCGGCAAACTCAAGGGCCTCTCGGGGTACCTGCAAATTCATCACGACACGATGGTCGGAGACAAAACCCAGCAAACTAGCAAGATGATCATCATCTTTGCAAGATAGTAGCTCAAGTTTTTGACAGTAGCCTCTGAAGAAAACAGCATTGCAACATTCAAGTTCACAGGATAAAAAAATCATCCACATTCACCAACCCACATGATGTTAAAACCCACATGAGCTGTAAACAGACTTAAAAAACCCACATGATGTTATAACTGTATACACTGAACATGATGATACCAAATGGGAAGGAAAATTGTATCACTCTAGATTAGTGTAGCCACTATCTAACAAAACCAAAATGTTAACAAAATTACACCATGATGATACCAAATTCTTGTAGCAGTACAATGAGTTCACAGGATAAAAAAATCATCCACATTCACCAACCCAAACTGGTGGAGATACAGCAAACCAGAACCTCCCAGGTTTCTGCCATTTTATTTTTCCCACCGTATATGTTTTTTGATTCAAGTCATGGTACTTGCTGTCAAACCAAGTATTTTCTTTCTACATAATCTGGGAAGTTTCCTTCTTACTGTCTCACTATCTTACTGTCTCACTACAAAAAACTAGTATGCTTAGTTGAGACTAGTATGCTTAGTTGCATTATGACAGCCAAAAACTATAAATATTTGTGTTTTTAGTTGAGCAATACAGCGACAATGTGATAGGCAAGTTTCAGCTGGCAAAGTGTCATGATTCAGACAACAGAGCAGCTAAGCACAGCAAGTGGATAGTTTAGTCAGTATACTAGTACTCTTTAGAAAGCATGAGACATATATTACCTGGAGGAGACTTCGTCGGAGAGTTGCCTGTGCATTGAAAATACAACGAGATCAACAAAGGATAGTAAGATATATACTGAAATTATCATAACAAAATGCCAGCTACTGCCATGGTCAAAGAATAGATTATGATAGCTGGACAAGTACAGGTCAAACTAGATAATTTTCAGAACCGTTTTAACCACCGCAGGATAAAACAATGCATCCAAGACTGGGCTTAGACTAATATCCTCATAGCATAATCTGACATCAAGCAAATATTATAAGAACAGTGAAAATGTATGTTCACTGCAAATGAATATGGACCAAATGAATATGGACCAAGTATCCTCTAAAATGCATCTAAATGCAAGCTCAGAGATTTGAACATTTGGAAAACCCTAGCTACTTAATTCTCCAACCCCTTTCCTTGTCCAAATTTCTCCAACCCCCAACCCTAGAACACATTAGAAGGAAATAAAGAGGGGGAAGAGGGGGAAGCGGCTCGGGTGCTCACTTTGGAGGTCGAGGGCGGCTCGGGGCAGCCGGAGCTAGTCGAGGCGGCGCGAATTCAGCGTCGAGCGGTGGCGCTCCTCCTGGGCAGGCCGCACGGTCGAGGGCGTCGAGCGGTGGCGGTCCTCCTGGGCGTCCGAGCTCGTCCGGGTCCTCGTAGTCAAAGAGGAAGACGGCGGCGGTCCTCCTGGGCAGGCCGCGCGGTGTTGGACGGCGAGCATGTCGAGGGCGCAGGTGGGGCCGCGGGGGGAGGGGGCGCTTGGGCGGGAGGACGTCGAGGGCGGCGGCGCTGGTCTCGGGGACGGCGAAGGAGGCAAGGGGGGCGGCGAGGGGTACGGCGAACAAGGGGGGCAGCGGGTGAGATCGATGAGGCAGGGGAGAGATTAGAGAGATTGGGGATTTAGTATGGGAGGAAGCTTTCTAATGGTGCACCACCCACTCGTGCGCCAGATGTACGACTATTCTAGGCGCACCACCCCATGGTGCGCCATTAGAATTTTGTTTTAATCTAACCCACTAGCCCTATCTACAACAGAACCCACCCACTAGCCCGACTGGTCAGCACGCAGCACACACACCAGGAGGTCCTGGGTTTGATTCCCAGGCTCCCCAATATTTTTTTATGCATTTTAAATGCTGTTTTTTTATATCTATTTGTGTTTAAATATGTTCAAACTTGTTTAAATCATAACAGTAATATTTTTTTTTATAAACAGTAATAATTTAAAAAGTTCCCATGAAATTTAAGTGTCCTCTTGATTTCAAAAAGTGTCCATGAAATTTAAAAATATTCATGATATCAAAAAGTGCCCATGAAATACAATCGAGAAATGAAGACTACGATTTAAATACAATCGATCTTAGCTAGCTATCTGTTCACAATCTTCTTGCCCTTCTTTTTTGCAAATGGAGTTCTTCTGTGGAACAGACGTCCTTTAGGTAGGGTGGTCCTGCTTCTTCTTGTGGTGTGTGCTGCTAGTTCATCGTCGTTGTCATGTTCGATCTTCGGGTCGCCGTACTTGTCGAAGTCTTGCTCATTGGCTACTCCATCCATTCTGATGATCTTCCTTTTGCCTCTCCTCACGACAACACGACTGGGCTTTGGCGGGTCGGTAATGAAGAAGCATTGGTCCACCTGGGAAGCCAGTACCCATGGCTCATTTTTCGCGGTGACGTTTGCGCCCGCGGTCTTGGATTTGGCCTCGGGTATAACCATGGTGGTGAAATATTGGTCTTCTTTTAGGACGCTCTTGGCCCATCTGACACGGAACATCGACACCTTCTCTCCAGCGTAGCTCAGCTCCCAGATCTCCTCGATCCTTCCGTAGTATCTGTCCTTGTCCTTACCGGTGTAGGATTCCATCGTTACCCCGGAGTTCTGATAACCATCGCTCTTCATGTCCTTGTCCTCGGTGTAGAATGTGTAGCCGTTGATATCGTACGGCTCATAGGTCATCAGGTTGTGCTCGGCGCCCTGTGACAAGGCGAATATGAGTTGTTCTTCCGCGGAAGAATCCTCATGTAAAGGGTATGACAGAAGCTTCTGCTTGAACCAACGTGTGAAACATGAGTTGTGCTCTTTGAGTATATCTCCGTCCGTCCTCTATTGGCCTCGGTCATTGTACGTCTTCTCAATAAAGGTTTTGTGCTCTACCACCCAAGGATCGACCATGTCTATGTGTTGTAGCGCGACTAGGTTTGCTCTTTCAAAGTCAGCGAGTCGACCCTCGAAGTCGACATGCATTTTGCAGCGACCCTCACGGTGACCCCATCCAGCGAGCCTGCCGAGGTGCCTGTTGACGGGTAGACCAACGGGGTTCTCGATGCCTAGATAATTCGTGCAGTAGGAGATGCACTCTTCGGTCAGAAAGCCCCTGGCTATACTTCCCTCTGGACGTGACATGTTCCGAACATATCCTTTGATGACACCATTCATCCTTTCGAACTACATCATGCTGTGCAGGAACGTCGGCCCGAGTTGGATGATATCCTCCACGATATGGACCAGCAGATGCACCATAACATCGAAGAATGCGGGCGGGAAGTACATCTCAAGCTCGCATAGTATCACCATGATCTCTTCCTGTAGCCTTCTGAGTTGCCTCACGCCAATCGACTTCCAAGAGATGACGTCGAAAAAGTTGCATAGGCCAAATAGCGTTTCACGGACGTGCGCGTCCATGATCCCACGGATTGCAACTGGAAGTATCTGCGTCATCAGCACGTGACAGTCGTGAGACTTCATCGCGCTGAACTTCTGCTTCGCTGGGTCTAGGTATCTGCTTATCTTCCCCGCGTAACCGTAAGGAAGTTTTACTCCTAGGAGGCAGGTGAAAAACTGCTCGATCTCCTCCTGACTTAGAGTGAAGCACGCGGGAGGGTAGTCATTTCCGGTCTTCTTGGCCTTTTTGCCTTTGCGATGACTTTCTGTGTCCTGCTTTGCCTCATCATCATCATCATCATCATCATTAGCGTGAAGCTCCTGCCTGATGCCCATTGATTTCAAGTCTGCCCTTGCTTTCAGCCCATCTTTGGTCCTCTCTGGCATGTTGAGCAGGGTACCAAGCAGACTCTCGCACACGTTCTTCGTGATATGCATGACATCAAGGCTGTGAGGCACACGTTGGATCTTCCAGTACGGCAAGTCCCAGAAAACAGACCTCGTTTTCCATACCTTCAGCAGCGGCTCTGGCGCCTTTTGCTTCTTTCCCGGCTCTGGCGCCTTTTGCTTCTTTCCCGGCAGTGGGCAGTCTTTCCAATTTTTCAACAGCTCGTCTATTTCCTCGCTGCTCCTCGTACACGGGCGTTTTCGGGGTTCGGTTTCACCATCGAACAGATCCTTGCATTTCCTCCACGGGCCATCATCACGAAGCCACCTTCGATGTCCCATGAACACGGTTTTCGAAGACCCGGGATCTCTATCTAGCTGGCGATACGTTGTGTCATCCATGCACCTTACGCATCCAGAAAATCCGTGGACTACCTGCCCCGCGAGATATCCGTAACCAAGATAGTCGTGCACCGTCGTGAGCAGTGCGGCTCTCATAGGAAAATATTCTTTCTCTGCGGCGTCCCACGTATTGGCTGGCGTTTTCCACAGCGTGTCTAGCTCCTCCTTCAGCAGCCCCAGATACAGATTGATGTCGTTCCCTGGTTGTTTCGGCCCTTCAATTAGCATACTCATGTGAATGTACTTCCTCTTCATGCACAACCAGGGGGGAAGGTTGTACATCCACACAAACACAGGCCAGGTGCTATGTGTGCTTCTCTGGCTGCCAAACGGATTGACTCCATCGGTGCTCGCGCCCAGCACGATGTTCCTTGGATCCTTCCCAAATTCTGGGTATTCGAAGTTCAACGCTTGCCACTGGCTCGCATCCTTAGGGTGACTCAGCATCTTGTCTTTTTTATTTATCTCTGGATCATTTCCGTCATCTTCCCGCTTCTTCTCCTCCCTATCCGCGTGCCAACGCAGGAGCTTTGCTACCTTAGGGTCCGCGAAATACCGCTGCAGACGAGCAGTGATCGGAAAGTACCACACCAATTTTCGAGGAGCTTTCTTCCTCTTCTTGTATCGAGTGACGCCGCACACCAGACATATGGTAGACTCCGCGTGCTTGTCCCGATAAATGATGCAATTGTTCATGCACACATGGTATTTCATGTGCGGTAAATCCAAAAGACACACGATTTTCTTCGCCTCCTCGAAACTGGTCAGGCACTTGTTCCCCTTGGGAAGACGTTCGTGCCAGAATGACATGTTCTCGTCGAAGCATGCGTCGGTCATTTTGTGTTTTACCTTCATCTCCAGAGCCATGAGCGTTACTTTCAGGCGGGTATCCTCGGGCCTGCATCCTTCATACAATGGAGTAACCGCGTCTATCTCCAGTTGATCCAGCTTGGCTTTCTCTCGGGCGGCAGCTCTTGCGTTATCCGTCTGCTTGCGAAGCAGCTCTTGAATATGAGGTCCTGCACCCAGCCTCCATCGTTGTCTGCTCCGGCATCTTCATCTTCATGATCATGCCCTTCGTCTTGATCTTCCTCATCATCATGTACGACATCTTCTACATGATGATTGTGTACATCATCACCGTCGTGGTCATGTCCTGGAGATTCTTCGTCTTCTCGCCCGCCCTCGCCGTGGTGGTTGTCTTGTTGCCCTTCCTCATTTCTTGCCCGACCCCCATGGACGACATCATAGTCATCTTCATCACCTTGCCACCGATAGCCATCCATGAAACCACGCAAGAGCAGGTGGTCCCGCACCTGCCCGGAATCCGGGTCCGCAATAAGGCTCTTCAGCTTGCATCTTCGACACGGACATCTTATCTCTGTCTCGTTCTTTTGAAGCATCTCAGCCTTCGCGAAGCTCAAAAACCTATTCACGATGCCTTCGGTCATCGTGCGGACCATGGTCGCCTGCGGGGTAGAGCAAAACGATATTTTAGAACCAAGAAAAAATTTGGCATGACCTTCCCTAAAAATAGGACCAAAAAGAATGCATAGTGCCAAAATTCTCGCCGAAACGGAAATCAATCAACATTCCGGCAAAATATTGGCAAACACAAACATATATGCAACACCACAAACACAAGCAACACCACAAACATACATAGATCTAGCTAGGCCACAAAAAGTGCATGTGCACGTTGTTGGAGCGAGCTAGGGAGAAAAAAGTAGATCTACATCATGAAGATAGCTTTCCCCTTACTTACCTATCAAAAAAGGTGATTTCACCACTTAATTTTGATGAATCTATGGTGGAAATGAGGTGAGGAGGAGGAGGCAGCCAAGACAAGCTTGGAGGAGGAGGTGGAGAGAATGAAGTGGGGAAAGTGAGTGGGTAGGTGGGTTGTCCAAAATATCTTGTTCGTCCCAGATTACTAATGGCGCACCACCACACAATGCGCCATTAGTAACCCTGGTTACTAATGGCGCACCGGCAGGTGGTGCGCCATTAGTACTTTTTGCAGAAAAGTAAAAAAAATATATGTATACTAATGACGCACTGTGGAAAAGTGCGCCATTACTAGTTTAAACTAGTAATGGCGCACTTTGGCATAGTGCGCCATTAGTATGTTTGCAAAAAAGTAATATATATATATATATATATATATATATATATATATATATATATATATATATATATATATACTAATGGTGCACTGTATTGGTCGTGCGCCATTACTACTTCCAACTAGTAATGGTGCACTTTGCCGTCCATGCGCCATTAGTTTGTATGGAAAAATGGGAAAAAAAATCAATAGTAGTGGCGCACTGTGAGCACGGTGTGCCATTAGTGTCTTCCACACTAATAGCGCACGAGCAACCGGTGCGCCATTAGTATATAGTAGTGGCGCACTACTTGCCTGGTGCGCCATTAGAATCAGTCCTATCTATAGCCCTTTTCCTAGTAGTGAGATGGCGAGATGCATGATGAAGAGCATGGAGATGCCGGTGTTCTTCTGGGCCGAGACGGTGCGGACCACGGTGTACGTGCTCAACCGTGCTCCCACTCAAAGCATGTAGGGTATCACGCCGTATGACGCGTGGCACGGCCGTAAACCCGTTGTGCATCATCTTCGCACATTCAGGTGCACGGTTCATGTCAAGCGCGTCGGTCCCGAAATCTCCAAGCTCAGCGATTGCTCAACTCTGATGGTTTTCATCGGGTATGAAGAGGGCTCCAAAGCTTATCGTGTCTACAACCCAGCTAGCAAAAAGGTGCAGGTGACTAGGGATGTGGTGTTCGAAGAGTCAAGCCCGTGGGCGTGGCGCGTACCGGGGGCGGCGGAGGCGTACATCACACCACCTACGTTCACTGTGGTTTACACCACGGACCCTGGCGTCCATGAGGTCGACCACGGCATGCCTGGCCTCCCTAACACGCCGCACTCACCAACGACCCCCTCTACGCCTGGGTCGAGTGGCTCACCCTCTGGCATGTCTACGCCTGGAGGGAGCGCGCCCGCGACACCATCGTCGTCCGGGAAGTCGACGTCTGGAGGAAGCGTGCTCGGGACACCACAGCCCGAGCCAGCGACGCCGGATGGGGGTCGTGAGATCCGCTGGGCCACGCCGCTCACCCATGACGAGAACCGTCGCGATGTGGACACTGGCAACATCCGCTACCGGCGTGTCTCGTGTATCCTTGATTAAACAGAAGGGGATGCGGTCCGCGAGGCCATGGAGCACTGCCTTCTCAGTGCGGAGGAGCCAGCCGACATTGTTGAGGCCCTGGACAGCGCGGCCTGGAAACAAGCAATGGACGCGGAGATGGACGCGATCGCAGAGAATTCCACCTGGCAGCTCACACCTCTTCCGCGCGGACACAAGCCGATCAGCCTCAAATGGTTTTACAAAGTGAAGAGCGACCCCGGCGGCAACATTGTCAGGCACAAAGCGAGGTTGGTGGCCAAAGGATACGCACAACGCGAGGGCGTGGACGTTGAAGAAGTGTTTGGGCCAGTGGTGCGAATGGAGATGGTGCGCCTCTTCCTCGCTCTCGCCGCGCACTCAGGCTGGGAGGTGCATCATATGGACGTCAAGTCCGCCTTCCTCAACAGCGATCCGGCGAAGGAAGTCTATGTCGCGCAGCCGCCAGGATACGCTGTTCCTTGTCGAGAGGGAGAAGTGCTGAAGCTAAGAAAGGCTCTGTACGGGCTTCGTCAGACACCGAGATCATGGTACTCCAAGTTGGATGAGAGTCTCTGCGCACTTCGGTTCAGTAGAAGCCCACTGGAGCACGCTGTCTATCGTCGCGGAGATGCTCAATCTTTTCTACTAGTGGGAGTGTATGTAGATGACCTGATAATCACTGGAACCGATTCAGCGCAGATCACAGAGTTCAAAGATCAGATGCAGAAGCTTTTGAAGATGAGCGACCTCGGCCTTCTAAGCTACTACTTGGGAATCGAGGTAACTCAGTCTACAGGAGAGATCACTCTGTGTCAACGGGGCTATGCAGAAAAGATCCTAGAACAGGCTGGAATGACAGGCTGCAATCGTTGCCACACCCCCATGGAATGCAGACTGAAACTGAGGAAGGAAGATGAAGCAAAACCCTTTGATCCGTCCCTCTACCGCAGCATAATCGGCAGTCTAAGGTACCTTGTACACTCAAGGCCAGATATTACACATGTTGTTGGAATTGTTAGCTGATTTATGGAGAAACCAACTATCACACATTGGACAACTGTTAAACAAATCCTCAGGTATGTGCAAGGAACCTAGAGCTATGGATGGCATTATGGGCGTGGAGGGACTGGAGATATCCTGGGGTATAGTGACAATGATCATGCAGGAGATGTGGGAGATCATAAGAGCACATCTGGGCACATCTTCTTCCTCGGCAAGAACCCCATTACCTGGATTTCTCAGAAACAGAAGGTGGTGGCGATCAGCTCATGCGAGGCTGAGTATGTGGCTGCCGCCGCAGCAACTTGCCAAGGTCTCTGGCTTAGCAGACTGATTTCAGAGATGAAGGGAATTGGTCCAGGGAAGTTTAAACTTCTGATCGACAACAAGTCAGCTATAGCGTTAGCCAAGAATCCTGTCTATCATGATCGCAGCAAACATATCGACGTGAAGTTTCACTTCATCAGAGATTGTATTGAGAAAGGGCAGGTGGAGGTCGATCACGTTGGGACTGAGCAGCAGCTGGCGGATATTCTGACCAAAGCTCTCGGGCGGGTGCGCTTTGTGGAGATGAGGCAGAAGATGGGCGACAGCGAGATCAATGGAGGCCAACAAGCTTAAGGGGGAGATTTGTTAGGCTAAGCTAGTTGGCCGCATGGATGCATAGTATAGGTCCTTTGCTTCTTTCAGTTGTAATAATGTGTGTGCATGGTGATGTGACCAGCACATGCACGTAGCTGTGGGAGTCCAGTGCACGTACGCACGACTCTCTCACGTTCTCTTGTTTTTCTTTTGTACCCTGGCTCCTCTCCTGGTGGGATTTGATCGTTGTGTGATGTGGTCGCGGGATGGCGCGGCCATCACGGATCATGGCGATCCCGCCGGGAGTGAGCGAGCTGGGGGTAGCTTCTGTTGTAATAGAATAACAAGAAGAGAATAGAACGCAGAAAAGGTTGTGAAGTTGCACAGCGCAAAAACCTCTCTCTCTCTCTCTCTCGTTCGTGAGCTAGTCTTCCTCTCTCTCTCGTGCTCGATCCGGCAACGACAATTGGCATCAGAGCCTGGTGTTTGATCCTGCTCCGGTGGCCGGCGGTGTCTGGTCCGCGGCGGCGCATATGTCGGGCGACGAGTCAGACGGGAAGAACAAGGGCGTCGCCAGATCACCAACGCAGACGCCTTCATCCAAGGCACTGGTCGCGCGCCTCACTGGCAGCGGCAGCGGTGAGTCCGCATGGTGGAGCGCGTCGTGCGCGAGGAATCGGGGGCATCGCTGATGCTCACCCGCACCAATTACCAGGAGTGGGCGCTCCTGATGCAAGTCAAGTTGCAGGTCGCCCGCGTCTGGACCGCAGTGATCGAAGACGGCGCCGACGAGAACGACGACCGGCAAAGACAAGCTATGGAGGCTCATCATAACTTGCCCAGAGCAGGAGCTGTGTAAAGAATGCATGAGCTTAAGCGAAGGCCTGGTGCCGACATCCCGCGTGTTCAAGTGCTCTTCCGTTGCCACAGCCGTTGGGAAATTAGCGGACTGCCGGCTGCACACGTGACTCCGCTGAAGAATGCAACACCGTTCTGTGCGCAGTGCTAGCTGCGTATTTATAATCCTTTGCTTAGCGAGCTAAGCACTGGTCGACTCTCTAGCTTTCACCCTCATAGGCGGTAGTAAGTCCATATCGACAATGGAACAGCCGACCGGTGAGCAAGATGAGCTCAACCTTGAGCTCACCCTCCGCACCCCGGTCGCACCGGGCCCCGACGAGGGCTTCTTCCTCTTCATGTACTGCGACCGTAAGCTCCGCAGCGCGCAGGCGCTCGGCGGCCATCGGAACGCGCACAAGCACGAGCGCAGCGTCGCCAAGCGCCAGCGGCACATCGCCGCCGCGACACGCGCACAATGGGCGCAGTACGCCCCGCCGGACGAGGGGCCGACCCGGTACGGTGACAGAGGCGGCCACCATGTCGTGTGTGCGGCTGAGAAGGCGAGGAGGACGGAGGCGCGGGAGGCTGCTGCTGCTGCTGGCGCTGGAATGGCGGGTAAGCGTGGCAATACTACGTCGGAGTACCGCACCATCGAGCACGCGGACGATGTGGACTTGACTCTCAGGCTATGATCGATCTGCTCAGTTGTCCCAGATCCCGGCCCAGTTTTCACACCCTGCTTTGCTAGTTGACCGCGCGCATCCGCTAGCTGTTTCGGTATGCCAAGGTTTTCTTTCGTGATGCTTATTTACATGCGAAACTACTTCTATCGTTGCCTGTTTCAAGCTGTGTGTGTGTTGGATTCATTGTTCTTCTTTCAGTCAAGTTTTTTCTCATGAAAATCCTTGTCTTTCGTAATTTACATTTATTCATCAGAAAGGGAGTTTCGATTTCTTGTTTTCTTATTTCTACTGTTCTATCTTTACTTTCATTTGCTGGGCTTCTTCAAGTGATTCAAACATAGATTCCATGTGAGTATATTTTTGTAGTCCCCGTTCAATGTCTATTGTGTTACTGTGAGAGCGCCACTGCGCCAGCGTAATCTCGAGTTTAACACCTAGTTCGTATATACAAAGGTGGTTTCCACCTATACAACCGGTAGTCAGGCTGCCACCCGAGTGTGCTTAATCACTCGGAGAAAGACATAATTGTAAACTTTGAGAGTGCTTTCATTAATTGATACAAGAGGATACAGAGTACATATATATGCGGGAGCGAGCCCGGACTCATGCATGAGTGTAGTGGCGATCGTGGGAATGATCATGGAGCAACGTCCACGCTGACCTGGTCATGAGCGTGACCAGCCTGTCGCCTAACACCCCCCTGCAGTGTCGGCGGCGGGTTCGACGATGTTGAGACTGGATCGGATGTCACAGAACGAAGCTGTCGGTAGTCCCTTGGTGAAGATATCCGCGAATTGGGCGCTGGTAGGAACATGGAGAACACGGACCTCACCTAGAGCTACCTTCTCCCTTACAAAGTGTATGTCAATCTCTATGTGCTTGGTTCGACGGTGCTGGACAGGATTACAAGACAAGTACACTGCTGAAACATTATCACAAAAAACGATCGTCGCTTGCTGAATGGGTCGATGAAGCTCGCCAAGAAGCTGACGCAGCCAAACTGTTTCCGCCACAGTATGAGCAACCGAGCGATATTCTGCTTCAGCAGAAGACCGAGAGACCGTGAGCTGCCGTTTCGAGGACCAAGAAACCAAGTTGTCACCCAAGTACACGCAGTAACCAGAGGTAGACCATCGAGTATCTGGGCACCCCGCCCAGTCTGCATCAGAGTACGCTATAAGGGAAGCGTGGGAGGAAGCGGTGATTGTGAGACCATGATCGAGTGTGCCCTTGAGATAGCGCAGAATACGTCTGACGTGGTTGAGATGAGACAGGCGGGGATCATGCATAAAGAGACATGCTTGCTAAACAGAGTAGGCAAGATCGGGGCGAGTGAGGGTCATATATTGCAGAGCACCGGTAATACTGCGATAGTAGGTGGGGTCGGGGACAGGGTCACCATCAGAAGAGAGTTTAGAACCAGTGTCTGCTGGGGTGCGAGAGGGGTGACACTCGAGCATACCAGCTTTAGAGAGAAGATCGACGGCGTACTGGCGTTGAGAAAGAAAGACACCCGAAGAGGAGCGAGAGACAGTAACACCGAGAAAGTGGTGAAGGGAACCAAGATCCGTCATGGAGAATTCTTTGTGAAGGGAGGAGATGATGTGGTGAAGGAAGGAGTCAGAGGAGGCAGTCAAAACTATATCATCTACATAGAGGAGTAAGTAGGCAGTATGGGAGGAGGAGTGAAAAATAAAGAGCGAAGAATCAGAGCGGGAAGGGATGAACCCAATGGTGTGGAGAAAGGAAGCGAATCGCTGAAACCAGGCACGAGGCGCCTGCTTTAGGCCGTAGAGGGATTTCTGAAGAAGGCATACATGATCAGGAAAGGAAGGGTTAGCAAAACCGAGAGGCTGGCGGCAATACACGGTCTCGGCGAGGCTGCCATGGAGAAAAGCGTTTTTCACATCTAACTGATGGATAGGCTAGGAAGAGGAGACAGCTAGGCTGAGGACAACTCTAATGGTGCTTGGTTTAACGACGGGAGAGAATGTTTCATCATAGTCAATGCCGGGTTGTTGAGAGTCACCGCGACACACCCAACGAGCCTTGTATCGCGAGAGAGAACCTTCAGAATGGAATTTGTGACGAAAAACCCATTTTCCAGAGACTATATTTGCACCAGAGGGGCGAGGAACTAGAGACCAGGTGTTGTTGAGAATGAGAGCATCGTATTCCTCCTTCATGGCGTGGAACCAGTTGGGATCAAGGAGTGCAGCCTTGTAGGACACGGGCACAGGAGAAATGGATGAAGCGGAAGCGTGCAAGCTGAGACAATCCACCGGAAGGCCAAAACCAGACTTACTACGGGTACGCATGGTGTGGTTGTTGTGTGGTACAGGAACAAGAACAGCACGAGGAGGCAAAGGTGGCGAGGACGCTGGCGATGAGAGGGCTGTGGCTGGTGAGGTGTCCTGGCGAGGGCAGGAGTCGGCGGAAGAAAGCGAGGACATGGGAGAGGCAGGTTGGCGAGGGGCGGGGGGTGGAGTGGCGCAGCCGGATTGGTCTGCATGCGGCTGAGTGGCGGGCGAAGATGGGGTGGTGGAGCAGGTGAGCCTGAGTGGGCTGCATGGGGCTGGGCAGGTGGCGTAGGTAGGCGCGAGAGATCTGCATGCATGTGGGCAAAGGAGGGTGGCGTGGGGTTTGGGTGGACGTGAACAGAGCCATGCACGCCATGCACGTCGAGCGGAACTGGTTTGGCGGGTGTGGTGTGGTGAGGCGCGGAGAGAGGGGAAGAAAGAGCAGGTGTGGGACGAGTGGCAAAGGGAAAAATGTGCTCGTCAAATGTTACGTGGCGAGAAATGATCACGCGACCGGTTTGAGGATCGAGACATCTGTACCCTTTGTGGGACTCAGAAAAACCGAGAGAGACGCAGGGAAGAGAGCGAGGAGAGAGCTTGTTCGTAGTGGTGGCGGCCATATTAGGGAAACAAAGACAGCCAAAAACGCAGAGATCGTCATAAGAAGGAGAGGCCAGAAAGAGAGAATCGTAGGGTGTGAAGCGAGGGCAACTCTTGGTGGGACGAATGTTGAGGAGATGTGTGGCATGGCGTAGAGCTTCAACCCAATAGGTAGGGGGCATTGAGGCTTGGATGAGAAGAGTGCGAAGGATATCATTGATGGTGCGGAGGGAGCGTTCAGCTTTGCCATTTTGGGGGGAAGTATAGGGGCAGGAGAAGTGGAGGAGAACACCATGGGCAAGGAAGAAATCACGGTTTCGTGTATTGTCGAACTCGCGCCCGTTGTCACACTGGAGAAAACGAATGGGGAGGGAGAAATGAGAGGCAACGTAGCGTTGAAAATTAACGAAAAGACCATGCACATCTGACTTAGAGAGAATAGGGAAACTCCATACATAATGGGAGTAGTCATCAAGCATTACAAGATAGTATTTGAAACCAGAGATACTAGGGATAGGAGAGGTCCACAAATCACAGTGCAACAACTCGAAAGGAAACGAACTAGTGGTAGTAGAAGAGCTAAACGGTAGCCTAACATGCTTGCCCATCTGACAAGCAGTGCATAAAGAAGCATCATGGGAGTCGCGATCATGCGGAAGCTGGAATTGTTGGAGAAGACTCGACGTCATGGTTGTGTTGGGATGGCCGAAGCGGCGATGCCAGAGCGTGACGGAGGCGAGTAGGGCATGAGGTGAGGCAGCAGGTGGGTCGCCGCGGATTGTGTAGAGGTCCCCCGAGCTATTGAACCGAGCGATCACCTCCTTGCTGCGAAGATCCTTCACGGACAACCCAAATGGATCAAACTCAACAGAGACAAGGTTACCAGTGGTGAAACGTCTAACAGAAATAAGGTTTTTAATTAAGGCAGGAGCAACTAGTACTTCACGGAGAAGAAGGGGTGAGCGAGAGGAAGAAAGTGCAGAAGTACCAATGCAGGATACAGGGATGGAAGAACCATTACCGATGGTGATAGAGGGGTATAGAACGGATGGATGAATGGAAGAAAGCGTACTCGAAGATGCAGACATATGCGAGGATGCACCAGAATCGAAAATCCACTCGGTACCTTGGTCTTGGGTGGTAAGAGAGTTCATGGCCGCGAGGAAGGCGGCTTGATCCCATGTCGGTGTGGTCGTTGTCGGTGCAGGTGCAGCGGGAGGCTGGTACGGCGGCGTAGTCGACGATGAAGGCGCCGCGGCAGGGTCCCAGCTTGATGGAGAGAGCACGCCATAGGGGTACAGCGAGGCGGCTGTAGGAGCCGCGACGGACTGGTACAGAGGAGCGAGCGTCGTGTACGCATGCGGTGGAGGCCTCGAACCCAGAAGACCAGGGGCACCAGGGGAAGGCCGCAGACCGGGCGCCCAGGCGCCGCTGTAGGCCGGAGGCGCGCCGTATGGCGATGGAGCAGACCATGGCATGGGCCAGGCCTGAACCAACCCCGTCCAGGGATCGTGAGACGGCCGCCAAGACGGTGCAGGAGAAGTCGACGGGGCCGTTGGTGGTGGGGGCGCCGGAGCTGCTGGTGGCGGAATTGCGCCCCCCCTCCTGATGCGCGTTGTTGAGGAGGCTGATACACGGTTTTTTTGCCCTTGTAGTTAGGACTTGGGCGCCAGCTGGGCGGCGGTTGCTGCGAGGACGCTGGCGGGAGCGACGCCGGCGTGGGTGCGGCGGGGTGGGCAGATGCATGAAATAGGTGAGGGGTGCCCGCCTTACACGCCTGATTCTGCTCTTCCATCTGCAGCATCGAGCGGGCTTCAGCGAGCGTCGACAGAGGGCGAAGGAGAGGAATCAGTGTCGCCTGCTGAGAGAAGCATTCGTCGAGCCCCCCCATGAGGGCATGGAGAAGAGCCCGATCAGCAACCACCTCCCCAAGCTTGCGAAGCTCGTCGCCGATGGCTTTGATGCGCTGGCAGAAGACGCCAACGGGGCGATCGCCCTGCGTGATAGTGCGAAGCTCGGTGTTGAGAGCAGGAACGCGGACGTCGCGATTGTCCTGGAAGAGGCGGCGGAGCTCGGCCCAGATGTCGCGACTGGAGGTGCCGTCGGTGACCACGAGGTTGAACAACTCGGTGGAGATGCGGGTGTAGAGCCACTGAATAATGGCGAGGTCGTCCTTGAGCCAGCGTGGATCGTCCGGAGCAGGCAGAGCATCACCGGAGATATGGTGGAGGAGAGAGCATTGTCCGAGATGGATCTCGAAAAGATGACGCCAGTGATAATAGTTGTGGCTGTGAAGGTCGAGGACGATCGGGATGAACGGGGTAATGTCTGTGATGGTGTCGCTGAAGGAGAGGGCGGTGGGGATGGAGAGGGCGGTGGTGGTGGATAGAGCAGGTAAGGTTTGGGTGTTGGCGGCCGGAGAGGTGTGGCTGCCGGCGGCGGGTTGAGAAGGAGTTCCGCCTGGGTTCGTCATGGAGAGGGGAGAGAGGATCTAAACCGTATATGATACCATGTAAACTTTGAGAGTGCTTTCATTAATTGATACAAGAGGATACAGAGTACATATATATGCGGGAGCGAGCCCGGACTCATGCATGGGTGTAGTGGCGATCGTGGGAATGACCGTGGAGCAACGTCCACGCTGACCTAGTCATGAGCGTGACCAGCCTGTCGCCTAACACTAATTAACAACTTGGGTATATAGAAACAAATGAATGTAAAACATGCACATATCAATAACTATATATGGAAATATAGTCCTGGAAGAGATTATGGTTAGTGTGTTGTAGTGTTGCTAGTGTGTGTCACATTGTTGGGTGTAGCAAGCACGGTCCTATTTACACCATTCTTTGCAGAATACACAATTTTTTTGCCGATAACCTTTATTTTGCATAATTATGTCGCTAAGAAATAACCGACAAGAACTATGAAACATTTACCTACAAACAAACTGACGGAGTCGATTTTCTCTGTCTCAATGACCAACAATCCGGCATGTAGTTGTGAGCACACCAAAAACACTAAGCTGCATTTAGCTCGCCCGATATATCAAATATCGTGTGCTCGCTAAGGTAGGTCTGTAGCTCTATATATGTCTATTGTTTTCTACGTACATAGCGAGCAATCTGATATGACCATTACCTTTCTGGAAAAAAGGTACGCTTGCATTATGATTCATGCTTACAGATTTAACTAGACCTATCTTTTAAATAGAACCATCTAGCTTCAATTCTAGCAATAAACACTTATGTACGTACTCATCTCTCCATGTTCATGTTGTTCTCTAATCACTTCTCACAACTATTATTTGGCATAGCAACCCTAAGCTTTTAACAGTTTAATAGTTATAAAAAAATATGAAATAAATAGTGGAGCATCACTCTAGTGTAATAAGACGATCCAAGCGATTGTGAAAATATGCATTCATGTGTCCATGGCAAAAAAAAACACCGCGACATAAATATATGTTGAACTATTTATTTTTGTCCAGGACACATACAGTCATAATTTTTTTCAATCGCTCCACTAGATCATGTTATATTATTGGTGTGTCCCAGGATTTTTGGAAACTTTTACACCGTCGAATACCTTTACTAGTTCTATGGCATGCTATGATAGAAAATCCTACCTATATGAAATTTAAATGATACTCCCTCCATTCAAAAATCGAGATTGGTCAATTTGACGAAGTTTGTAGAAAAAAACATTTAACATCTATGATGCCAAATAAATATCATTAGATACGTCACGTCATTTTAGAAATATCATTAGAGACACCGCGTCATGTTTTATTTATTTGGTATTACTAATATTAATTTTTTTCTCAACACACTTGGTCAAACTCAACAGGGATGTCTTTTGAAAAATAATATACTATTAAAGAGGATACATCTGCTGGAATTTTGTCTATTATGGGCCCGCCCAATAGCAGTTTCAGAAATTCCTAATAAATCCTAGAGGCCCACATAGCCCATTCGTGCAAGGCAAGAGGTGGAACTAAAGTTTAGTCCCACATTGCTAGTTTAGAGGGAGTTGGACCTCTTTATAAGGGAGATTCTTTTCCCACATGTATGAGCATGAGAACAAGAGGGACATCCACACGCGCTCCTCCTCCGCCGCCCGCCTCGCCGCGACATGACATGACATGACATGACACGACGCGTGTTGCAGGAATGAGCTGAGCCATCGCTGCCCTCTCGCCTCCTTCGCCTATAAAAGGGAGGTCGCTCCTCTCAGAGTGACGCACCAGAACTTCTCCTTCCTCTCGCCACAGGTTCCAATCTCTGCGCTGCAGGACAGTAGGCCTCTGAAACCGCACCTCTTTGAGTCCTGTACAGGAGAAGGGTGATAAGATTTTTGGGGAGCGCTCTGCGCGACTACTGACTTCTTCGTCACGGACGCCCCGGAATCCGACGACTACTTCCCCGACGTCGAAAACCTCCTCGACGACATGGAGGACACCGACCCCAAGTCCAGTGCCTCTGCTCTGGCTGCTATCCAGTACGTGCTCTTGTTTTTCCTGTTAGAGGTCCTGCCACAGTTCTTTCTTCTAGTGTTTACCCTACACATGTTAGGATCTACCTCATATATGCATCTTGATCTACTGTCTGCTCGAGAGATGATCCTTTCTAGCTCATATATGCAGATGTTATTTACGTTCACTTTGTCAAATCACATGACTTGTTTTATCACAGCTATACTAGTCATGTTTTATCTAGTATTTCTGTTAATAAAATCATTCGGTAAATTGCTCATATTTCCAACAATCCAAAAACCTTAGAATAGGCAATTTACCTCGAATGGTTTTGCTGCTTCCATGAGACCTCCTATGTTTGAGGGTATCCACTATAAAAGGTGGCGCATGAGAGCAGTCTTATGGTTTCAAACCATGAGTTGCTATGACGCCACTCTTGGTAGACTTGAAGGAGAACTTGATGCTCAACAGGCACAAGCTTTTCAGAAAATGGATACTTTGTTTAAGGCTGCTCTCTTCAGTGTTCTTGGTGAGAACATAGTTGATGCTTATGCGTCAATTGATAATGGAAAAGATATGTGGGATGCACTCGAGGCCATGTTTGGGGTCTCGGATGCTGGCACTGAGCTGTACATCATGGAGCAATTCTATGACTATAGGATGACTGAAGAGCGCTCTGTGGTTGAGCAAGCTCATGAGATACAGTCATTTGCTAGAGAACTTGAGCACTTCAATTGTATCCTACCGGACAAGTTTGTTGCCAGGGGTATCATCACTAAGCTTCCTCCTTCGTCGAGGAACTTTGCTACCTTACTGAAGCATAAGAGACAGGAGTTTTCCGTCCCGGATCTCATTGGTACTCTTGATGTGGAAGAAAAGGCGAGAGCAAAGGACACACGTGCTCGAGGTATTGAGGGAGGATCCAGTGCCAATCTGGTACAGAAGAAAAACTTCCAGTCCCACAAGTTCAAGAACAAGGGCAAGCTTGATGGTAAAGCAAAGTTTGATGGGAAAAACAAGGTTGTACAACACACGAACTTCAAGAAGAAGAGTGACAAGAAGAAAGGTGCTTGTCATGTGTGTGGAGATCCTGATCATTGGGCTCCTAGTTGTCCTAATCGCTATGACAAGCGTCATCCTGGGAAAGGCGGCAAGACCGCTAATGTTGTCATCGGAGACATTGACATGAAGGATGTTGGGTATGGTATATTTCCCACTATTCTTTCAGTATGTCATTCTCCTGATTGGTTGATTGACACGGGTGCTAACGTGCATGTATGCCGTGATATTTCCATGTTTTCGTCTTATCAGACCGCATGGACTTCAACCGTGCAGATGGGCAACGGTTCAAGTGCTTCTGTTCGTGGTGTTGGCACGGTCGATCTGAAGTTTACTTCGGGGAAGATCGTGCGGATGAAGAACGTGCATTATGTCCTCTACGTCAATAAAAATCTTGTTAGAGGATCTCTTCTGTTTAGAGATGGCTACAAGCTTGTCTTTGAGTCAAATAAATTTGTAATATCCAAGTATGGAACCTTTGTTGGTAAAGGCTATGAGTCAGGAGGCCTGTTTCGTTTATCTTTATCAGAAGTTTGCAATAAAGTTGTTACTCATATTTTCAACAATAGTGAATCAAATGTGTGGCATTCACGTCTCTGTCATGTTAACTTTGGTTGCATGTCGCGGCTAGCGATGTTAAACTTAATCCATAGTTTCACCACTGTCAAGGGATCTAAGTGTCAAGTGTGTGTGCAAGCTAAGCAACCTCGTAAGTCTCACGTGACTGCGGAGAAGAGAAATCTTGCACCACTAGAACTTATACATTTAGATCTATGAGAAATGAATGGTGTTTTGACAAAAGGTGGAAAGAAATATTTCATGACGTTAATTGACGACTCCACCAAATACTGCCGTGTGTATCTTCTGAAATCTAAGGATGAGGCTTTGAACTTTTTCAAGATCTATTAAGCTGAAGTGGAAAACCAACTTGATCGGAAAATCAAGAGGCTTAGGTCCGACCTTGGCGGAGAGTATTTTTCCAACGAATTTGATGCTTTTTGTGCGGAACATGGTATAATCCATGAGAGGACGCCTCCCTACTCACCTCAGTCAAATGGGGTGGCCGAAAGAAAGAACCATACTCTAACTGATTTGGTTAACGCCATGTTAGACACATCGGCTCTCTCCAAGGCATGGTGGGGGGAGGCGATATTGTCAGCATGTCATGTCCTAAGTCGAGTCCCCACAAAGAACAAAGAGATAACTCCATTCGAGGAATGGGAGAAGAAAAGGTTAAAACTCTCTTATCTGCGAACATGGGGTTGTTTGGCGAAAGTCAATGTTCCAATTCCAAAGAAGCGGAAGCTTGGACCAAAGACTGTGGATTGCATTTTCCTGGGATATGCTTTTCATAGCATTGGTTATAGATTCTTGGTTGTAAAATCTGAGGTACCTGACATGCATGTCGGTACGATCATGGAGTCGAATGATGCGACTTTCTTTGTAGATATCTTTCTCATGAAGGATATGGCTACCTCATCTAATCAGGAGATGCCTAGTTCATCGAATCAGGAACCAGTTACAATTACTGAACCTGCCATTTTGATGGAACACTTTGAAAGTCCTGTGGAGGAGAACAATGAAGTTCCTATTAGGAGCAAGAGACAGAGGACTGCAAAGTCCTTTGGTGATGATTTTCTCTTGTATCTCATAGATGACACTCCCAGTTCTATTTCAGAGGCCTATGCATCTGAAGATGCTGACTACTGGAAGGAAGCAGTTCATAGCGAGATAGGTTCCATCTTGGCGAATGAAACTTGGGAGATAACTGATCGTCCTTATGGGTGCAAACCTATAAGATGCAAATGGGTATTCAAGAAGAAGCTTAGGCCTAATGGTACTATTGAAAAGTACAAGGCTCGGCTCGTGGCTAAGGGTTATACCCAAAAGGAAGGTGAAGACTTCTTTGATACTTACTCACCTGTGGCTCGACTGACCACTATTCGAGTTCTACTTTCACTAGCTGCCTCACATGGTCTTCTCGTTCATCAAATGGATGTCAAGACTGCTTTCCTAAATTGAGAGTTGGACGAGGAAATTTATATGGAACAACCAGATGGGTTTGTAATAGATGGTCAGGAAGGGAAAGTGTGCAAGTTGCTGAAGTCTTTGTATGGACTCAAGCAACCACCCAAACAGTGGCATGAGAAGTTCGAAAGAACTTTAACAACTGCATGCTTTGTTGTGAACGAAGCTGACAAATGTGTGTACTATCACCATGGTGGGGGCGAGGGAGTTATGCTTTGCTTGTATGTTGATGACATACTGATTTTCGGAACAAATCTGAATGTTATTAAGGAGGTCAAGGATTTCCTATCTCGCTGTTTTGAGATGAAGAATTTAGGAGTGGCTGATGTCATTCTGAACATCAAGTTGTTGAGAGAAGATGCTGGTGGGATTACATTGCTTCAATCCCACTATGTGGAAAAGATCTTGAGTCGCTTTGGCTACAGTTACTGCAAGCCCTCTCCAACACCATATGATTCTAGTGTGTTGCATCAAAAGAATCAGAGAATTGCTAGAGACCAATTGAAATATTCACAGATTATTGGCTCGCTTATGTACTTAGCCAGTGCTACAAACCCGACATCTCTTTTGCTGTTAGCAAACTGAGTCGGTTTGTCTCAAAACCAGGAGATGTGCATTGGAAATCTCTAGAGAGAGTTTTGCGTTATTTGAAAGGCACTGCAAATTATGGAATTCACTACGCTGGGCACCCAATGGTGCTTGAAGGGTATAGTGACTCAAACTGGATCTCATATGCTGATGAGATAAAGGCCACAAGCGGATATGTATTCACTCATGGAGGTGGCGCTGTTTCTTGGAAGTCTTGCAAGCATACCATCTTAACGAGGTCAACAATGGAAGCAGAACTCACAACACTAGATACAGCTATGGTCGAAGCATATTGGCTTCGCCGGCTCTTGAATTACTTGCCCGTTGTTGAGAAACCTGTACCGGGTATCCTTATGAACTGCAACAATCAAACAGTGATCACGAAAGTGCACAGTTCAAAGGATAACATGAAGTCATCAAGACACGTTCAGAGAAGGTTAAAGTATGTCAGAAAAATGAGAAACTCCGGAGTTATTGCATTGGATTATATCCAAATGTCTAAAAACCTGGCAGATCCTTTTACTAAGGGTCTATCACGTAATGTGATAGATAATGCATCGAGGGAGATGGGTATGAGACCCACAATATGAGTTGTTCATAGTGGTAACCTATTCTTTAACTGGGAGGAGAGTATCCTTACTGTTAAAAATACCACTTCATGAAGATGCAATACTCTCCTAATCTGCATGGCAGGTTGAGGTATATCTTAATGTGTTCTAAGTGGCTCTTTGAAGCAGAGATGTTGTCATGTAGAACATCTTTTGAAGAACGCACCTATATGAGTCTGATTGTTAAACGTCGCAATCTATGAGCGTAGGGTTCTCTCTAGTAAACTAATGAAAGGTCTCGGAGTATGACGCATAAGCTCCACCCGCGGGGAAGACCCACGGTAGCCACGTATCAGTCAAGGCTTTATGTGAAGCTAGATTTGCAGACAACTTGCAGTTCAAGGCCCAATCCACTGTTCAAGTTGCTTACTAGTGTAGCATAGGGTTCTAGGTGGAAGTTCAACTTAACAGTCTCCACTGCAGTACCTGTATATAAAATAGTGTTTTGGAACCAAAGGCAAATTTTGTGTGCCTCTAGGATCTGGTGGGGGATTGCTGGAATTTTGTCTATTATGGGCCAACCCAATAGCAGTTTCAGAAATTCCTAATAAACCCTAGAGGCCCGCGAAGCCCATTCGTGGAAGGCAAGAGGTGGAACTAAAGTTTAGTCCCACATTGCTAGTTTAGAGGGAGTTGGACCTCTTTATATGGGACGTTCTTTCCCCACATGTATGAGCATGAGAACAAGAGGGACATCCACGCGTGCTCCTCCTCCTCTGCCCGCCTCGCCACACCACACCACGCCTCGTCACGACGCGCCGCGGGTTGCGGGAATGAGCCGAGCCGATGTCTAATTTTTTTCCATGCACGACGGGTATACGAAAGGTCACACAGAAGCTGAAACATTTTTGCGATAGTGGAGTTTGAATGCGAACAGTGCAGCCCTTCGGCTGCTGGCTGTTCGCTTCATCTTTCTTTCACCTTCTGTCGCTGCCCACTCGCCTCCTTCTCTTGCGCCTATAAAAGGGAGATCGCTCCTCTCAGAGTGATGCACCAGAACTTCTCCTTCCTCTCGCCACCGGTTCTAATCTCTGTGCTGCTGCTGTCTTCCTCATCCCGGCTTGCGGCATGCACCGTGAGTCGGGACAGTAGGCCTACGAAACCGCACCTCTTTGGGTCCTGTACGGGAGAAGGGTGATAAGGTTTTTGGGGAGCGCTCTGCGTGACTACTGACTTCTTCGTCATGGATGCCCCAGACTCCGACGACTACTTCCCCGAAGACGACTACTTCCCCGACGTCGACAACCTCCTCGACGACATGGAGGACACCGACCCCAAGTCCAGTGCCTCTCCTCCGGCTGCTGTCCAGTACGTGTTCTTGTTTTTCCTGTTAGAGGTCCTACCACAGTTCTTTCTTCTAGTGTTTACTCTACACATGTTCTACCTCATATATGCATCTTGATCTACTGTCTGCTCGAGAGATGATCCTTTCTAGCTCATATATGCAGATGTTATTTACCTTCACTTTGTCAAATCGCATGACTTGTTTTATCACAGCTATACTAGTCATGTTTTATCTAGTATTTTTGTTAATAAAATCATTCGGTAAATTGCTCATATTTCCAACAATCCAAAACCCTTAGTATATTCAATTTACCTCGAATGGTTTTGCTGCTTCCATGAGACCTTCTATGTTTGAGGGTATCCACTATAAGAGGTGGCGCGTGATAGCAGTCTTATGGTTTCAAACCATGAGTTGCTATGACGCCACTCTTGGTAGACCTGAAGGAGAACTTGATGCTCAACAGGCACAAGCTTTTCAGAAAATGGATACTTTGTTTAAGGCTTCTCTCTTGAATGTTCTTGGTGAGAACATAGTTGATGCTTATGCGTCAATTGATAATGGAAAAGATATGTGGGATGCACTCGAGTCCAAGTTTGGGGTCTCGGATGCTGGCACTGAGCTGTACATCATGGAGCAATTCTATGACTACAGGATGACTGAAGAGCGCTCCGTGGTTGAGCAAGCTCATGAGATACAGTCATTTGCTAGAGAACTTGAGCACTTCAATTGTGTCCTACCGGACAAGTTTGTTGCCGGGGGTATCATCACTAAGCTTTCTCCTTCGTGGAGGAACTTTGCTACCTTACTGAAGCATAAGAGACAGGAGTTTTCCGTCCCGGATCTCATTGGTACTCTTGATGTGGAAGAAAAGGCGAGAGCAAAGGACACGCGTGCTCGACGTATTGAGGGAGGATCCAGTGCCAATCTGGTACAGAAGAAAAACTTCCAGTCCCACAAGTTCAAGAACAAGGGCAAGCTTGATGGTAAAGCAAAGTTTGACGGGAAGAACAAGGCTGTACAACAACTTCAAGAAGAAGAGTGACAAGAAGAAAGGTTCTTGTCATGTGTATGGAGATCCTGATCATTGGGCTCCTAGTGATCCTAATCGCTATGACAAGCATCATCCTGGGAAAGGCGGCAAGACCGCTAATGTTGTCATCGGAGACATTGACATGAAGGATGCTGGGTATGGTATATTTCCCACTATTCTTTCAGTATGTCATTCTCCTGATTGGTTGATTGACACGGGTGCTAATATGCATGTATGCGGTGATATTTCCATGTTTTCGTCTTATCAGACCGCAGGGACTTCAACCGTGCTGATGGGCAATGGTTCAAGTGCTTCTGTTCGTGGTGTTGGCATGGTCGATCTGAAGTTTACTTCAGGGAAGATCGTGCGGCTGAAGAATATGCATGATGTCCCCTCCGTCAATAAAAATCTTGTTAGAGGATCTCTTCTGTGTAGAGACGGCTACAAGCATGTCTTTGAGTCAAATAAATTTGTAATATCCAAGTATGGAATCTTTGTTGGTAAAGGCTATGAGTCAGGAGGCCTGTTTCGTTTATCTTTATCAGACACTTTGCAATAAAGTTGTTAATCATGTTTGGAACAAGAGTGAATCAAATGTGTGGCATTCACGTCTCTGTCATGTTAACTTTGGTTGCATGTCGCGACTAGCGAAGTTAAACTTAATCCCTAGTTTCACCACTGTCAAGGGATCTAAGTGTCAAGTGTGTGTGCAAGCTAAGCAACCTCGTAAGTCTCACGTGACTGCGGAGAAGAGAAATCTTGCACCACAAGAACCTATACATTCAGATCTATGTGAAATGAATGGTGTTTTGACAAAAGGTGGAAAGAAATATTTCATGACGTTAATTGATGACTCCACTAGATACTGCCGTGTGCATCTTCTGAAATCTAAGGATGAGGCTTTGAACTTTTTCAAGATCTATAAAGCTGAAGTGGAAAACCAACCTGATTGGAAAATCAAGAGGCTTAGGTCCGACCGTGGAGGAGAGTATTTTTCCAACGAATCTGATGCTTTTTGTGCGGAACATGGTATAATCCATGAGAGGACGCCTCCCTACTCACCTCAGTCAAATGGGGTGGCCGAAAGAAAGAACCATACTCTAACTGATTTGGTTAACGCCATGTTAGACACATCGGCTCTCTCCAAGGCATGGTGGGGGGAGGCGATATTGTCAGCATGTCATGTCCTAAGTCGAGTCCCCACAAAGAACAAAGAGATAACTCCATTCGAGGAATGGGAGAAGAAAAGGTTAAAACTCTCTTATCTGCGAACATGGGGTTGTTTGGCGAAAGTCAATGTTCCAATTCCAAAGAAGCGGAAGCTTGGACCAAAGACTGTGGATTGCATTTTCCTGGGATATGCTTTTCATAGCATTGGTTATAGATTCTTGGTTGTAAAATCTGAGGTACCTGACATGCATGTCGGTACGATCATGGAGTCGAATGATGCGACTTTCTTTGTAGATATCTTTCTCATGAAGGATATGGCTACCTCATCTAATCAGGAGATGCCTAGTTCATCGAGTCAGGAACCCGTTACAATTACTGAACCTGCCATTTAGATGGAACACTTTGAAAGTCATGTGGAGGAGAACAATGAAGTTCCTATTAGGAGCAAGAGACAGAGGACTGCAAAGTCCTTTGGTGATGATTTTCTTGTGTATCTCGTAGATGACACTCCCAGTTATGTTTCAGAGGCCTATGCATCTGAAGACGCTGAGTACTGGAAGGAAGCAGTTCGTAGCGAGATGGATTCCATCTTGGCTAATGAAACTTGGGAGATAACTGATCGTCCTTATGGGTGCAAACCTATAGGATGCAAATGGGTATTCAAGAAGAAGCTTAGGCCTGATGGTACTATTGAAAAGTACAAGGCTCGGCTCGTGGCTAAGGGTTATACCCAAAAGGAAGGTGAAGTCTTCTTTGATACTTACTCACCTGTGGCTCAACTGACCACTATTCGAGTTCTACTTTCACTAGCTGCCTCACATGGTCTTCTCGTTCAACAAATGAATGTTAACACTGCTTTCCTAAATGGAGAGTTGGACAAGGAAATTTATATGGAACAACCAGATGGGTTTGTAATAGATGGTCAGGAAGGGAAAGTGTGCAAGTTGTTGAAGTGTTTGTATGGACTCAAGCAAGCACCCAAACAGTGGCATGAGAAGTTCGAAAGAACTTTAACAGCTGCAGGCTTTGTTGTGAACGAAGCTAACAAATGTGTGTACTATCGCCATGGTGGGGGCGAGGGAGTTATGCTTTGCTTGTATGTTGATGACATACTCATTTTCGGAATAAATCTGAATGTTATTAAGGAGGTCAAGGATTTCCTATCTCGCTGTTTTGAGATGAAGGATTTAGGAGTGGCTAATGTCATTCTGAACATCAAGTTATTGAGAGACGATGATGGTGGGATTACATTGCTTCAGTCCCACTATGTGGAAAAGATCTTGAGTCGCTTTGGCTACAGTGACTGCAAGCCCTCTCCAACACCATATGATGCTAGTGTGTTGCTTCAAAAGAATCGGAGAATTGCTAGAGACCAATTGAAATATTCACAGATTATTGGGTAGCTTATGTACTTAGCCAGTGCTACAAGACCTGACATCTCTTTTGCTGTTAGCAAACTGAGCCGGTTTGTCTCAAAACCAGGAGATGTGCATTGGAAAGCTCTAGAGAGAGTTTTGCGTTATTTGAAAGGCACTGCGAATTATGGAATTCACTACGCTGGGCATCCAAAGGTGCTTGAAGGGTATAGTGACTCAAACTGGATCTCAGTTGCTGATGAGATAATGGCGACGAGCGGATATGTATTCACTCATGGAGGTGGCGCTGTTTCTTGGAAGTCTTGCAAGTAGACCATCTTAACGAGGTCAACAATGGAAGCAGAACTCACAGCACTAGATACAGCTACGGTCGAAGCAGATTGGCTTCGCAGGCTCTTGAATGACTTGCCTGTTGTTGAGAAACCTGTACCAGGTATCCTTATGAACTGCGACAATCAAACTGTGATCACGAAAGTGAATAGTTCAAAGGATAACATGAAGTCATCAAGACACGTTCAGAGAAGGTTAAAGTCTGTCAGAAAAATGAGAAACTCCGGAGTTATTGCATTGGATTATATCCAAACGTCTAAAAATCTGGCAGATCTTTTTACTAAGGGTCTATCACGTAATGTGATAGATAATGCATCGAGGAAGATGGGTATGAGACCCACAATATGAGTTGTTCACAGTGGTAACCTATTCTTTGTGATCGGAGATCCCGTGAATTAGATGTGGAAGACAAGTTGTTGGTCAGCTGGGAGGAGAGTATCCTTACTGTTAAAAATACCACTCCATGAAGATGCAATACTCTCCTAATCTGCATGGCAGGTTGATGTATATCTTAATGTGTTCTAAGTGGCTCTTTGAAGCAGAGATGTTGTCCTGCAGAACATCTTTTGAAGAATGCACCTATATGAGTCTGATTGTTCAACGTCGCAATCTATGAGAGTAGGGTTCTCTCTAGTAAACTCATGAAAGGTCTCGGAGTATGACGCATAAGCTCCACCCGCGGGGAAGACCCACGGTAGCCATGTATCGGTCAAGGCTTTATGTGAAGCTAGATTTGTAGAAAACTTGCAGTTCAAGGCCCAGTCCACTGTTCAAGTTGCTTACGAGTATAGCATAGGGTTCTAGGTGGAAGTTCAACTTAACAGTCTCCACTGCAGTACTGGTATATAAAACAGTGTTTTGGAACCAAAGGCAAATTTTGTGTGCCTCTGGGATCTGGTGGGGGATTGCTGGAATTTTGTCTATTATGGGCCAGGCCAATAGCAGTTTCAGAAATTTCTAATTAATTCTAGAAGCCCACGCAGCCCATTCGTGCAAGGCAAGAGGTGGAACTAAAGTTCAGTCCCACATTGCTAGCTTAGAGGGAGTTGGACCTCTTTATAAGGGAGGTTCTTTCCCCACATGTATGATCATGAGAACAAGAGGGACATCCACGCGCGCTCCTCCTCCGCCGCCCGCCACGCCTCGTCACGACGCGCCGCAGGTTGCGGGAATGAGCCGAGCCGATGTCTAAATTTTTGCCACGCACGACGGGTATACGAAAGTTCACACAGAAGCTGAAATATTTTTGCGATAGTGGAGTTTGAATGCGAACGGTGCAGCCCTTCGGCTGCTGGCTGTTCGCTTCATCTTCGTTTCACCTTCCGTCGCTGCCCTCTCGCCTCCTTCTCTTGCGCCGACGGGTATAAAAGGGAGGTCGCTCCTCTCAGAGTGACGCACCAGAACTTCTCCTTCCTCTCGCCACCGGTTCCAATCTCTGTGCTGCTGCTGTCTTCCTCATCCCGGCTTGCGGCGTGCACCGCGAGTCGGGACAGTAGGTCTCCGAAACCGCACCTCTTTGAGTCCTGTACGGGAGAAGGGTGATAAGGATTTTGGGGAGCGCTCTGCGCGACTATTGACTTCTTCGTCACGGACGCCCCGGACTCCGACGACTACTTCCCCGACATCGACAACCTCCTCGACGACATGGAGGACACCGACCCCAAGTCCAGTGCCTCTGCTCTGGCTGCTGTCCAGTACGTGTTCTTGTTTTTCCTGTTAGAGGTCCTACCACAGTTCTTTCTTCTAGTGTTTACCCTACACATGTTAGGATCTACCTCATATATGCATCTTGATCTACTGTCTACTCGAGAGATGATCATTTCTAGTTCATATATGCAGATGTTATTTACCTTCACTTTGTCAAATCGCATGACTTGTTTTATCACTGCTATACTAGTCATGTTTTATCTAGTATTTCTGTTAATAAAATCATTCGCTAAATTGCTCATATTTCTACCAACATCTGCACTCTAGGTCTCCTGACATGTTAGCTCAATTGCTCAGTGCTAACCCTGGCTGGTTTATATTTCGCAACTTTGCATCTTCATGGCATTCTTCTTCTAAGATAATATGATGTGTGTTGATGCATGTTCGAGAATAAAGAAGGTTATAAATGACATGTACAAAGAAATAGTATAACTAATAACTTTCTTAACCATGCATTTTATCCAAATTTGATACTAAAACATGTTATATAATTTTTCATCTTTCAAATTAATAAAGAAACCTCTGTGTTAATAAGATACAATTTGGGGACATATCGAGAGCTTTGGTTTTTTGTAGAGCCACACCTTTGTGTGTGGACAGTCATCTATGTTTCATGTCTTGCCTTATTCACACTCTATAATAATACCAATCCTAAATCAAAAAATTCTTTTGGAGGTCCAGCTGCATGGAGGCCATGTTTTGAAAAATTGAAAAATTCATCATAATTCCTCTTTTACATTTCAAAAAATTCTGAAAAAATACAGATATACATGAATGCGTACCACACATGTGTAAATTTTCGTGATGAAATACGACGAAATGAGGAATGTGAAACAAAAATGTGGCATTTCAGTAGATGATATTGTTCATCCTCAAAGTCCATGATTTTTTTGTTTGCACAAATCGCAATTCAAGACATTTGATCCTGAAATTTTACACACATATGCATCACATCCTTGTATACTTGAAGATTAGTTTTCACGTTTTTTTTTTCAAATAGAAATTTTGATTATTTTTTTAAAAAAAATCGGCGTCCATGGAGGCCGAGCTCCAAAACGCCCCACTCATCCTATATAGCTTTTATAGATAACATATGGTCAAACTATTGTACATTAAATTCCTATGTCTAGGGGTGTGCATACTCCAATAGAAATCATGCATCAAATAAATCCTCTCCCGGGCTCCCTCCATGCAGTTGTACATATCCCTACGCACCCTAATGACATGTTTTGAAATATCTTTTGGTAATACTAAGAGTATCTATGTAGAGAAGCTCGTTAGCACATTTTTTGGAAGGAATGCGCCAGAAGCACCCAGCTTTAAATTAATAAATCCTGAAACACAAGCATGGTGTACAATTATAAGACACTAATACTATCGGAACAAAAAAAAAATCCCCTTGTACACTTAGACTTGTGGCTTGTTGATGGATTCATGAGCTTTGTTATGACTTGTGAGCAACAATCTTTTCAACCGGGTAACTCAAATGTAACAATCAGTAGATGACCCAAGCTTGGACGTAGATACTCGGGTTTGTTTCGACGCAAGGGATCTCATCTCAATCATCCAACTGAAGAAGATACTTCTATTGCTATATCGCGATTAAGCCAGCTATCACTACTAGCTCGGTTGGTTGGTTTTGTAAGTGGGAGCCACTCATCTCGGCAGCCCCAACTGAGGGGCGAACATGCATAGTGGCACATGACTAAGGAAACCACAATGAGGCATGACCTGATGATGAGTCGCAGAGACAAAGCGCGAGTGCTTTGTGGCTAATTTCTTCACAACCGTAAGTGGCGCAACCACAGTTTCAGAAAATTTGGCGTCAGACATATTGAATACGAGAACTGGATATTGGCACGGACCAAAATTTTGGCTTCTTTTACTGATGAGCGGCCATGCATTTTATATGGAGTCCAAACTACAAACATCTTACATAGAGTTTCATGTTCAAATTAATATAGTAACCCCTGGGAAAAGACCTAGCCGCCGCCAACCACCTCCGTCTCCACCATAGATCGGTTCCCCCACCTCAGGCCGGCGTCACCGGCGTCGGGAGGGGTGGGTAACCCAATCTATGAGTGGAGTTCCTAATAACAGTAGTGTTTTCATTAGATTGGTTTAGTGTTTTGGTAGTCGTTGTTTTCTTCTTTGGAGATGTCATCTTCTACGATAAGTAATCTTCATCTCTTCGTCCGACGACGAGATCTCCTTCCCGACGTCAATGGTGGTGTTGGAAGATTAAACTTTTCTAGATATAGTTCTTCAGATCTTGCTTCGTTAGCTCGGTTTTGGATTTTCCTCATGGTCGCCGTGAGGAGGATTGTTCTCGAAATATCTGTCCCGGCTGCTACGTCCTCGACAATGGTGATTCGTACTCTCAGCTCCCAATGATGTAGACATGGTTGTTCATTTTTTGTCCCTAGAATATTCGTGTTGGTACACCTGCCGATGTTGGTTGATTACTTTAATGGCTGAGTGCGAGTATTGCAACCTTGGTATTGCGGCTCAAATTAAAGCTATGGGAGAACCCTCATTGGTATTTATAGGTCCGTGGTTTGATACCTTTGTTATTTTCCTACGGCTGTCATTAGAAAAATACAAGATCGTATATAGCCTTTGGTGCACATGCTCCAGTGAGCACTAGATCTTGTATAGTGCCAAAAATGAATTCTGACTAAAAAAGATTTTTCTTTTAACTTTAGAATGTGATTTCCGAACTTTCAAAATAAAGTAGTCCAAAACCCTACATTGCTTTGTACATCCCATATGGTCACACTATTGTACAATACATTCCTATCTTTAGGCAAAAGGAAATCATGCATCAAATAACTCCTCTTCTTTCTTTTCAAAAAGGGAAGTGCCTCGGCGTCTGTATCATTGGATGTACACTGCCATTTTATTAAACGTGTATCAAGTTTGAGTCGCTGAGTATCGGGATAGTAAAACAAATGAAAATAAAATACGATCGCAACTGGTCTGGCCCGAGATTGCATACCTCTTTCACATAATCTATGACTGGCTCGCCAGCAAAATAAATCCTCTTGTTGGGCTACTACTGGTACTTGTAAACATCTTTAAGCACCCAAATGATACGTTCGGAAGTCTCCTTTGGTAATACTGAGCGCTCAGTACTAATGTTTGTAAGCACCTTTTTTTTACAAAAGGTACAAGAGAAGTCCGGGTTTTTTTTTGAAAGGAGGATGAACCCCGATCTTTGCATCAGGACGATGCATGCAGCCGAGAAGTCCGGCTTTAAATCAATAAAACCCGAAACATGGTCATAGTGCACAATTTAAAGGACAATCATATTACTCGAATAAAAATTCCTTTCGCCTTGTGCGGTTGGACTTGAGGCTAGTTGATGGATGCACGAGCTTTGTTGTGACTTGTGAGCATGATAGCGCAACAGTCTTTTCAACTGGGTAACTCAAATGTAACAATCAGTAGACGCTCCAAGCTAGGAGCGTAGACACTCGGGTTTGCTTTGGTGATAGAGCTCAGCAATCAGTGCAATGTCATGATTAAGACAGCAATCAGCACTAGCCTCAGCTACTAAGAGGCGAACATGCATATGGATGGGTCGCTCATTGGATGTCTTATATGGCGTCCAAATTAAGCAAAGCCGAGGTTAATGTAGATACTGAGGTAGGTTTCGGAATATGCCAAATTACGGGCTCGTTGAAGCTTTGCTCTCCTTGTCACGGGCAGGTCTTCGTACGGCCGGCCAGGTCACGAGCAGGTCTTCCTACGGCCGGGCAGGTCTTCACGGGTAAGGCGATCGATTGATGCAGCGCAAGTCTTCGTACGGCCGTACGTGCCAGCCTTCTGCCTGAGACAAACCAACGTCCATGAATGAATGGAAGATAGCGTGCCGCCATCGTTCTCCGCCACACGATCGATGGTCTTGCTTGTACAACTGCTTAGCTGGTTCTGCGGGCTTGGAAGCAGTGCACGCGTCGACGTCATCGGGGAGGCAGGCAGGCTTCCAGCGGGTGCAGGCCTGCGTCCGCCAGCAACCAGCAGGTCGAGTGAAATTGCGCTCCATTATTGGCATGATGATTCAGATGGTGTGCCCCGGATGCATATGCTGCCGAGGTAGGCAAAGTAGAGAAAATCTAACGTCCACAGGTTCCCCCAAAAGTTTGTATACAGGTGCAAACATTCTCTTTTCTTTTAGGGCGTCCACAGTGTATGCATGTGATTCCAAATGTGTCACATCATCGATTCATCGACATCTAAATTTACATCTTAGTATCTCCAACATTTTCTTAATACGCACAAGCATGTGTAAGATAAAAAGGGTAAAAAAGACCATCCACGCTCTGAGTTGTTACAAATATAACACCTCACCCACTCCACATGTACCTAGATGGATGAGGATTTGCGGTCCGCAAGTGCGGGGACAGCAGGTCCCTGGTGCCAGTTTTTTATTTTGGCTTTCGATTTCCAAAAATTTATATTTTTAAATAAAAAATCCATTTTTGGTTTTGTTTTTATATTCGTGTTTACCATGACCGGCGCTTTGAAATAAGATCCATTACGAATGTATTTTGACAACTTTTAAAAAACTGTTAAATTTAGAACGTTGAAACTTAGTACGGGCGACCGATACAAATTAATTAATTTGTGCCTAGGACCGACAGAAAAATTGCTTAAATATATCTGAAACTTGTTGAAACTTTGCATTCTTAGATGCAAAAACCGTAATGTTCATCGTTCAAACTTAAAGCTTTTCGAGGGTTATCTTTTTTACTCTGCGCTCATGCGAAATTCAACTACTTTGCGAGCGGCACGGCTTGGCAGGCGAGTGCCCCCGCACTTAACGTGCCCCTGCGAATTTCCGGTACCAAGATCTATTCTCTACTAATCACTTTGCATCCACCTCAACATTAGTCCTTAATAGTGCTCCCACTTTTCACATATGGCACTCGGTGCCGTCCGCTTCCGCTTTCCTTTCTCGCTACCGCCAGAGTCTATTGCCGGGCATGCCCGGGTTGTAGTGCAGGAAGGTGACGACTAGGAACCTACTTTATCGCTTGATGTACGTGGGCACCTGGATCATGGGTGACTGGCCTGTCCGGTGTATCCGCTTGGCTCCACGGCTTTGCGGTAGGTCAGCGGTTGCCCATCGGTCATCGTCGCCTGACGAGGCCTGATCTAGGTCAGGTGCCTTCATTCCTCCCCGCTCGGTGTGCTCCTCCGTACTTATCTGGTCGCAAGATTGGCCCGGTCCTTGATGCGGGTGGGGCTGGAGGTGGAGATTCAGATTGGCAGAAATCCCGAGATGGCACTAGTATGTCACAATGGCGACGACGCCCAAGCCATCGTTTTTTCTCTGCGGAGACATTCATCAGATCTGCTTCCACCTCCATCACGTCATTTGATTACTGGGTGAAGGCCCTAACTGCGGTGGCGGTATACATGGCCATGGGATACCCGGCCCGACCCGACCTGGCCCAAAAAACCCCGACTCGACCCGGCCCAGTCTTGCCCGCGTGCCGGGCCTGGGCCTAGATTTTGAGCCCGTAGCCAGGTCGGGCCGGTCCTGGGGCCGTCATATTTGCTATTTAACGAAGAGGACCAGTGATACACCCATTTTGCATCATGTTTTCATACTGTTATTTATAATGTTTTTATGCATAATAATGTTTTATGGAGTAATTCTAATTCCTTTTCTCTGATAATATGCAAGGTTTACACAAAGAGCGAGAATACCGGCAACTGGGATTCTGGACCTGAAAAAACTACGTCAGGGCACCTATTCTGCACATCTCCAAATGAGCTGAACATTTATAGAGAACTATTTTTGAAATATATAAAAAATAATGGTGCAAATAGCTACCGGAGGGGGGGCACCTGGTGACCACCGGACACCAGGGCGCGCCAGGCCCCCCAGGCACATCCTGATGGGTTGTGGCCAGCCCGACCCACTTTTGGTGCCCATCTTCTGGTATATAGGTCATTTTAACCTAGAAAGAAAATCAGGAGAGGACTTTTGGGATGGAGTGCCGCCATCTTGAGGAGGAACTTGGGCAGGAGTACTTTTGCCCTCCGACGGAGCAATTCCGCCGGGGGAACTTCCCTCCTGGTGGGGGAAATCGAAGCCATCGTCATCACCAACAACCCTCTGATCTTCGGGAGGGCAATCTCCATCAACATCTTCAACAACACCATTTTCTCTCAAACCCTAGTTCATCTCTTGTTTTCAATCTTTGTACCAGAACCTCAGATTGGTACCTATGGGTGACTGGTAGTGTTGATTACATCTTGTAGTTGATTACTATATGGTTTATTTGGTGGAAGATTATATGTTCAGATCCATTATACTATTTAACACCCCTCTGATCTTGAGTATGAATATCATTTGTGGGTAGTTACTTTTGTTCTTGAGGTCACAGGAGATGTCATGTTGCAAGTAATAATGTGAACTTGATATGTGTTCGATATTTTGATGATATGTATGTTGTGATTCCCTAAGTGGTGTCATGTGAACTTCGACTACATGGCACTTCACCATCTTTGGGCTAAGGGTATGCATTGTGGAGTAGTTATTAGATGATGGGTTGCTAGAGTGATAGAAGCATAAACCCTAGTTTATGTGCTACTCCCTCCGTTCCAAAATAGATGACCCAGCTTTGTACTAACTTTAGTACAAAGTCAGTACAAAGTTGGGTCATCTATTTTGGAACGGAGGGAGTACTTCGTAAAGGACCGATTTGGATCCAAATGTTTAATGCTATGGTTAGATTTTGTCTTAATACTTTTCTCGTAGTTGCGGATGCTTGCGAGGGGGTTAATCATAAGTGGGAGGTTTGTTCAAGTAAGAATAACACCCAAGCACCGGTCCACCCATATATCAAATTATCAAAGTAGCAAACGCAAATCAAACCAACATGATGGAAGTGACTAGATGAAATTCCCATCTGCCCTCAAGAACGCTTTGCTTATTATAAGAGACCGTTTTGGCTTGTCCTTTGCCACAGAAGGATTGGGCTACCTTGTTACACTTTATTTACCGTTACCATTACTTGTCCGTTACAAATTATCTTGCTATCAAACTACCTCTTACCGACTATTTTCAGTGCTTGCAAAAAATACCTTGTTGAAAACCACTTCTCGTTTCCTTCTGCTCCTCGTTGGGTTCTACACTCTTACTTATCGAAAGGACTATGATTAATTCCCTATACTTGTGGATCATCAAGACTCTTTTCTGGCGCCATTGCCAGGGAGTGAAGCGCTCTTGGTAAGTGGAAATTGGTAAGGAAAAAATATTACTACTTGCTGAAATTTATGTCACTTGCTACTATGGAAAACTATCCTTCAGGGTATCTTCACCTCGATCGGAAGCACAGTTAGTTGCCCCTCAAACTACTGCACCTACTTAAAATATTGGTTATGAAATTCCTTCATGTATGAAACGTCCTGATATGCACTTGATATATGTGGATGGAATTTTTGGATTATTTAAGCTTGCAGGTTTACCCGGAGATTAATCTAAGAAGATGGTTTTCCCATTATCTTTGATGGGAAGAGCATTTGCATGGTATACGCTATGTGATGATATTCGATCTTGTACTGGAATTGATTGAAATTGGAATTTCACCAAAAAATTATCCTATGCATCTAGTTCATCGTGATCGGAATTATATATATAATTTTTGGCCTCGTGAAGGACAAAGTATCGCTCTAGCTTGCGGGAGGATTAATTTAATGTTATATTCATTCCCCAATCATGAGCTCTCAAGAGAAATTATTATTCAAAAAATTTATGCTCGGCTTTGTCGGGATGATCAATCCATGATCGATACTTCTTGTACTGGTTCTTTCATGAAGAAGACTATTTAATTCAGGTGGGACTTGTGAGAAAGAATTAAATGCGACTCTGAAGATTGGCAACTCGACGAAGGTAAAGAGTCAGGTATTAAGCTTGAGTTTGATTATGTTATATCTTTTATGAATACCGATGCTTTTCACAATTTAGCACTAAATATGAACTTGACTTTGAGATAGTTGCCTATTTTTGTGAATCATTTTCCATTCATGTTGACCTCCCTAAGGATATGTGGTTTAAATATCACCCCCCTATTAAGTAAGAAATTAAAGAACCGGTTAAAGCTAAAGATGAAACTATTATTTACAATGTTGATCCAGTTGTACCTACTGCTTATATTGAGAAACCACATTTCGTTGTTAGGATAAAGGAACATGCGAAGGTATCAACTATCGTTCGCAAAAGTTATATTAAAGCAACTAAACCCTCTAAGCAAATTAAAGTATAACCTAGTATTGCTATGGTTAAAGATCTCCTGGTAGAAAATATTGATGGGAATGTTATTTATTTTTATGATGAAGCTACGAGGATTGCCAAGCCGATGAAGAAAATAAACATAGACCTGTTGTTGGCATGCATGTTGTCCGAGTTAAAATAGCAGACCACTGTTATCATGGTTTATGTGACTTAGGTGCTAGCGTGAGTGCTATTCCTTTTACCTTATACTAAGAAATTATGAATCATATAGCTCCCGCTGAAATAGAAGACATAGATGTTACTATTGAACTTGCTAATAGAGAAACCATCACACCACTTGGGATTGTTAGAGATGTTGAAGTCTTGTGTGGGAAAATTAAATACCCTACTGATTTTCTAGTTCTTGGTTCCCCACAAGATGATTTTTGTCCCATAATCTTTGGTAGACCTTTCTTGAACACTGTTAATGCCACCATAGATTGCCATAAACAAACTATCAGTGTTAGCTTTGGTGGTGAGTCTCATGAGTTTAATTTCTCCAAGTTCTGTAGACAACCTCATACGAAAGAAGTACCTAGTAAGGATGAAATAATTGGTCTTGCTTCTATTGCTATGCCTCCTACTGATCTCTTAGAACAATATTGGCTAGACCACGAAAATGATATCCACTTGCGTGAATGAAACGAAATAGATAAAATATTCTTTGAACAACAACCTCTGCTTAAACACAATTTTCCTATTGAAACTCTTGGAGGTCCTCCTCCGCCTAAAGGTGATGCTGTGTTTGAATTAAAACAATTTCCTGGCACTTTAAAGTATACTTATCTTGATGAGAAAAGGTTATATCCTGTTATTATTAGTGCTAACCTTTTACAACATGAAGAAGAAAGATTATTGAAAATTCTGAAGAAGCATCGTGCTGCTATTGAATATACTCTTGATGATCTTAAGAGCATTAGTCCCACTCTATGTCAGCACAAGATTCAAATGGAACCTGATGCTAAACCCGTTGTCAATCATCAACGACGTTTGAATCCTAAGATGAAAGAAGTGGTAAGAACTGAAATATGTAAGCTTCTAAAAGAAGATATAATCTATCCCATAGCTGATAGTAGATGGGTTAGTCCTATTCATTATGTCCCTAAAAAGGGATGTATTACTGTTGTTCCTAATGATAAAAATGAACTCATTCCACAAAGAATTGTTATTGGCTATAGAATGGTGATTGATTTCAGAAAAATAAATAAAGCTGCTAGAAAAGATCATTACCCTCTGCCTTTTATTGATCAAATGCTAGAAAGGTTATCTAAACACACACACTTTTGTTTTCTTGATGGATATTCTGGTTTTTCTCAAATACCTATTTCAGAACCTGATCAAGAGAAAACCACCTTTACCTGTCCTTTTGGAACTTATGCTTATAGATGTATGCCTTTTGTTTATGCAATGCACCTGCTAGCTTTCAAAGATGTATGACTGCTATATTCTCTGATTTTTGTGAAAGAATATTGAGGTTTTCATGGATGATTTTTTGGTTTACGGAACTTCTTTTGATGATTGCTTAAGCAACCTTGATCGAGTTTTTCCAGAGATGTGAGCAAACTAATCTTGTCTTGAATTGGGAGAAGTGACACTTTATGGTTAATAAAGGTATTGTTTTGGGGCATAAAATTTCCGTACGAGCTATTGAGGTGGATAAAGCTAAAGTTGATGCAATTAAGAAAATGCCATGTCCTAAAGATATTAAAGGTATTTGTAGTTTCCTTGGTCATGCTGGTTTCTATAGGAGGTTTATTAAAGACTTCTCAAAAATTTCTAGGCCTCTTACAAATATTTTACAAAAGGATATTCCATTTATTTTTGATGATGATTGTGTAGAAGCATTTGAAACACTTAAGAAAGCCTTAACTTCTGCACCTATAGTTCAACCACCTGATTGCAACTTGCCTTTTAAAATTATGTGTGATGCTAGTGATTATGTTGTTGGTGCCATTCTAGGATGAAGAGATGATAAAAAATTAAATGTTATCCATTATGCTAGTAAAACTCTAGACAGCGCCCAAAGAAATTATGCAATATTGAAAAAGAATTTTTAGCAGTTGTGTTTGCTTATGATAAATTCAGATCTTACATTGTTGATTCCAAAGTAATTGTTCACACTAATCATGTTGTTATAAAATATCTTATGGAAAAGAAAATGCCAAACCTAGACTCATTAGGTGGGTTCTCTTCCTACAAGAATTTGATTTACATATCACTGACAGGAAAGGAGCTGAGAACCCCGTAGATGCTAACTTGTCTAGGTTAGAAAATATTATTGATGACCCACTACCTATTGATGATAGCTTTCTTGGTATGCTCATTATGCTAATTACATTGTTGCTAAATATATACCACATAGTTTCACATACCAACAAAAGAAAAAATTCTTCTATGATTTAAGACATTACTTTTGGGATGACCCACATCTTTATAAAGGAGTAGATGGTATTATTATACGTTATGTACCTAAGCATGAACGGGAACAAATCCTACAGAAATGTCTTATGGAGGACATCATGCGGGAGATAGAACTGCTCATAACGTATTGCAATCTGGCTTTATTTTCCTACTCTCTTCAAAGATGCCCCTAAGTTTGTCTTATATTGTGATGAATGTCAAAGAATTGGTAATATCGGTAAGCGTAAGGAAATGCCTATGAATTATTCACTTGATGTTGAACCATTTGATGTTTGGGGTGTTGATTATAAGAGACGTTTTCCTTCCTCTAAGGGGTATATTCATATTTTGGTTGCCTTGATTATGTTACTAAGTGGGTAGAAACTATTGCAACCAGTAGTGCTGATCAAAACACTTCCATTAAAATGCCTAAAGATGTTATTTTCCCAAGGTTTGGAGTCCCTAGATATTTAATGACTAATGGTGGTTCACACTTTATTCATGGTGCATTCCGTATAATGCTTGCTAAATATGATGTTAAACATAGAATTGCATCACCCTATCATCCTCAATCTAGTGGTCAAGTCAAACTTAGCAATAGAGAAATAAAATTAATATTACAAAAAACTGTCAATAGGTCTCGAAAGAATTGGTCTAAGAAATTAGATGATGGACTTTGGGCTTACAGAACAACTTATAAAAATCCTATGGGTATGTCTCCTTATAAAATGGTTTATGGAAAAGACTGTCATTTGCCTCTTGACTTAGAACATAAAGCATATTGGGCAATTAAAGAACTGAACTATGATTTCAAACTTGCCAGTGAAAAGAGGTTATTTGATCTTGTTTCTTGCTGCTTTTCTGATGGATCTTGAAATATGTCGTCTCAAGATTCGGATGGATAGAGCTATGTTGCAGACTATATTGCAAACCCAAAAGTTCATGGGGATGTGGAGCATTATGGATGGACCACTTAGGAAGAAGAAGATTATGATTTGAAGGGAAAAGAAGAGACAAGCTTAGATGAAGATGATACCCCATTACCTCAACCTGGGGACATGCACGTGGAGTTCAAGAAGTCCATCCTCCCTAATAAAGTAAAGAAACCTAAGATCCAGTTTATTCCTTTTCGTCTCCTGCAGGAAAACAAACAAGAATTGTGCAAAAAGATATTAAGGCTCAAGCAGGAGATCGATGACTTGAGGGAGGAAAACTCCATCCTCAAGCGTAAGCTGAGGCAAAAGGACACTACCACATCACCACCACCTCCATCTTCCCCACCAAAGGAGACTTAAGCACACGGGTATGGGCATGCACTCCCCTTGGCTTGTGGCAAGCTTGGGGGAGATGCCCCAATATCGTATCACCATCACTTCCATTACCTTGACCTATCTTAGTTCAATCTTTAGTTATCTTTTGAATTAATAAAAGTTTAGCATGGTTTATTTACGAGTCTTTGTTTCGTGATCCATCTATCTATGTAATCGAGTGAAAGTTATAATGAAGTTTAGTTCAAGTTTTGCATTCTTTACTTTTATGTTTCAATCGAAATAAAAGAGAATAATGAAAAAGATTATGCTAATCTTATATTAAGTAAAGACATCACATAAGGAAAAGTATAAGTGGTAAAATTTATTGGAGATTGACAAACATAGCATTGGTCAATGATGCAATTCATGAAAAAACTAATAAGGGAAGAGAAGATTCACATGCAAATACTCTATCTTGGACATCTTTTATGATTGTGAGCTCCCATCACAATATTATATGCCAAAATTGTTTAAGTTGGACACGGAAGACAATGTAATGATTTATATTTGTTCATATTCACATAGAAGTTATATTGGCATAGATCCTTCAACATGTGGAGCTTGCTCAATATCTTTTCTAGCCAAAATTCCGCACTAAGTAGAGATACTACTTGTGCATCCAAAAACCTTAAACCCAAAATCTTGTTTTGAGAATCGACCATACCTACCTATGGATTGAGTAAGATCCTTCAAGTAAGTTGTCATCAGTGCAAAGAGGCAATAAAAATTGCTTCTAAATGTGTTGGATCATTTAGTGTAAGAGAAAACTGAGCGTTGTACGAACTTGTGATGGCAAAGTAATAAAAGCGACGGACTGCATAATAAAGGTCGCTATCATAAGGGGCAATATAGCATGATGTTCTTTTGCACTAAGAGATTGAGCATACAAACCAAAAAGTGCATGACAACGTCTGCTTCCCTCTGTGAAGGGCCTATCTGTTACTTTATGTATTTACTCTCATGCAAGAGTCAAAGCATCATCCCTCTTCCTTCTTCTTTTTTCTTTTTGCAAGCATCATGTGGCCAGGAAAGATCTAGGCACATATATCCAGTTGGATATGGTGAGCATGAGTTATTATTGTTGACATCACCCTTGAGGTGAATAAGTTGAGAGGCAAAACTTTAATCCCATATCTTTCTATGTGCCCGGTTGAAACTTTTTGCTCTTGTATATACGGTGAGTGTTAGCAATCATAGATGACTAAATGATGGTTGAGTATGTGGACTTGCCAAAAGGCTCCGATACGCAACCCTTCCTGAAAATACGATGAATTGTAATTGCAAAGTTGACTGAGAACATAGTTTGTTCGTTTTCAATAGAGTTTATGCTTTTACTTCGATATTGTGATGAATTGTTACTTGTTCATGAGAAGTTATATGATAAAGTTATGTGATAAAGTTTTACGATAAAGTTTTTTGCTATTATAATAATAAGCATGATGCTACTATCTCTGTATTTTGTTTTTACACGACACCGCTCTCTCTCTCTCTAAGCATGTGGTCATGTTTTTCAATATCGGTTTTTTGTTTGAGGACAATCGAGCTCTAAGCTTGGGGAGTTGATACGTCCATTTTGCAGCATGTTTTCATACTATTATTTAATTTTTTTATGCATAATAATGCTTTATGGAGTGATTCTAATGCCTTTTCTCTCATATTATGCAAGGTTTACACAAAGAGGGAGAATACCGGTAGGTGGAATTCTGGACCTGAGAAAGTTACGTCAGGGCACCTATTCTGCACATCTCCAAATGAGCTAAAAACTTATGGAGAATTATTTTGGAATATATAAAAAAATACTGGAGCAACTAACTACCAGAGGGGGCACCTAGTGAGCACAAGACACCAGGGCACGTCAGGCACACCCTGGTAGGTTGTGGCCAGCCCGACCCACCTTTGGTGCCCATCTTCTGGTATATATATCATTTTGACCTAGAAAAAAAATCACGAGGGGACTTTCGAGATGGAGCACCGCCGTCTCGAGGCGGAACTTGGGCAGGAGCACTTTTTCCCTCCGGCGGAGCGATTCTGCCGGGGGAACTTCCATCCCGGAGGGGGTGATCAAAGCCATCGTCATCACCAACAACTCTGTCATCTTTTTGAGGGAAATCTCCATCAAGATCTTCAAAAGCACCATCTCCTCTCAAAGCCTAGTTCATATCTTGTGTTCAATCTTTGTACCAGAACTTTAGATTGGTACCTGTGGTTGACTGGTAGTGTTGATTACATATTGTAGTTGATTATTATATGGATTATTTCATGGCAGATTATGTGCTTATATCCATTATGCTATTTAATACCCTCTGATCTTGATTATGAATATAATTTGTGAGTTGTTACTTTTGTTCCTGAGATCACGAGAGAAGTCATGTTGCAAGTAATCATGTGAACTTGATATGTGTTCGATATTTTGATGATATGTATGTTGTGATTCCCTTAGTGGTGTCATGTGAACATCGACTACATGGCACTTCACCATCTTTGAGCCTAAGGGAATGCATTGTGGAGTAGTTATTAGATGATGCGTTGCTAGAGTGACATAAGCTTAAACCCTACTTTATGCGCTACTTCGTAAGGGACCGATTTGGATCCAAATTTTTAATGCTCTGGTTAGAATTTTTCTTAATACTTTTCTTGTAGTTGCGGATGCTTGCGAGGGGGTTAATAATAAGTGGGAGGTTTGTTTAAGTAAGAACAGCACCCAAGCACCGGTCCACCCACATATAAAATTAACAAAGTAGCGAACGCAAACCAACCAACATGATGAAAATGACTAGATGAAATTCCTGTGTGCTCTCAAGAACGCTTTGCTTATTATAAGAGACCATTTTGGCCTGTCATTTGCCACAAAAGGATTGGGCTACTTTGCTGCACTTTATTTCTCATTACCGTTACTCGTCTGTTACAAATTATCTTACTATCAAACTACCTGTTACCGACTACTTGAGTGCTTGCAGAAATACCTTGCTGAAAACCGCTTGTCATTTCCTTCTGCTCCTCGTTAGGTTCGACACTCTTAGTTATCGAAAGGACTACAATTGATCCCATATACTTGTGGGTCATCAGCCGGCCTGAGGCCCAATGGGATTTTATAGTGATGGGCCGGGCTTGGGCATCATTTTTAGGCCCGACGCCCGGGCCGGGCTAGGACCCGGGCTAAGTTTTTTTTTGCTTTGGGCTTGGTTAGGTACGGCCCCAAGCCCGACCTAGCCTGAGGGATGGCCAGGTATAGGTGGCGGTGATGGCACCTTTGGCATTGTTCCTCTTCGAAGGCACCGCCTTAGGAGATAGTTGGCTGGTGGACACTGTTGGGTTGGCCTTGGTGGCGATCTGGATCGGGAGGTGGTGTGGTGATGCGGCAAACACTACGTCAGTATTTCCCCAAAGAGCACAACTATGGTAGGTATTTCCCTCAGTGTTGAGACCAAGGTTATCATACCAGTAGAAGAACCTCCTCACACCATGTAAACAACACCTGCACACAAATAACAAATACTTGCAACCCGATGTGTTAAAGGGGTTGTCAATCCCTCTCGGGACGGCGCCTCAAGATAGGCAAACACTACTAGGGAAAAGGCTAGCAGCAGCGCGGGTTTTAGGTGTATCAGTAGCGCGGGGAGAGGCGCTACTAATAAGGCGCTACAGGTAACACATAGCAGTAGCGCGTGCTCACCGGCGCTACTGCTACACAAGTATAGCAGCAGCGCGGTTTGTGGGAGCTCGCTACTGCTAGTAGCTCTAGCGTGCTTTGCTTGGACGCGCTAATGCTATCGCAACGCTGCTGCTAACTTTTATACACTCGCTACTGCTAATTTAAGTAGTTTTTTGTTTTTTTTGGCATATTTGTTTTGTATTTGAACAGGCTTTATAGAAGAATCTTTAGCACATAGAAATATCATCATGATACACATACAAATGCCCGCGAGACCACAAATGTAATCATAGCATATACATACAAATAGTCTCATCATAATCATCATCCAACAGAAAGTGATATCTTGTCATCATCTCGAAAATAGCGAGACATGCAAGTCTCGAATACTTGCAACTACAACAACGTCATCCATCTAAACAAAGGTATACGCAAGAAGTGCTATCACTATGAGTGAGAGCGGAACTATGCAGTACATGAGGTGGCGGTTACGAGCCCTCTCTCGCGCTAGCGTGAACCTCAAGTAACTAGCTTCTCCTTCTTGTCTGCTTTTGAAGCCTTTATGTCTGGGGCCCGTGAACCCATTCACTTGCGCCTGACACTCATGCCACTCGTTGTACACCCCCGGAACCTTCCCTTTGTACACGACATAGCAATTCCATCTCGCCATCAAGAAACTAGGTACCTGTTAGAGATGCATGTTCATGAAGAGGATGTACAATCATATATATGCAACAAAATATACTAGAGCAACACCGGAAAAGAAAGGGTTAGCAACTAGATGCAACATACAATATGCAAATTAATTAACTAGAGGTACGCAGGTCATCGTACGCAAACTAACAAAGTAGCGTTACGCAAGTTCGGCAGGGACAGTGGACATCACAAAGTTTCATCGCTACAAAAAGTATACAAGTTCAACCGACACATATCATCATCGGCATCATAAATCACTAGAAGTTCCATCCTTCCATATCATCGAGGATGAACCCTAGCTTCTTGAACGACGTGAGGTCTAGACGTTGCATGCCTATGCGAGTTCGGACATCAGCTCGCGATATAGGGCCGTGGTGGAACATCCCCTTCTCATCGACGACTTCTTTTATGATGATCATCGCAATGTTGCTTTGGATGCGAAAGAAGTCATCTCTAAGTTTATAATCCGCTTTTCCATGAGATTCTAGCCACTTGTGGATATGATCATCATTTCTGCATCTCATGCGAAGCTTTTGGTGATCCGTGTTGAACTGAATCATGAGATGGACGATGTAGAATCCATCCTTCTTGCTTGTTTTTGGGACATGGATGCAGGAGAAGTTAGTTTTATGCGTGAAACCCATCTTCTTGTTCCTTTGTTTCCTAATCTGCACGTGGCCACCTCTAAAGCTGAAGCCTTGGAGAGCATCATCTAGAATATTCATTATGTGGGTGTAGTCTTTTTTCTCGTAGTCTCTAGAAGGGTAAAAATACACGGCGTGGGAGACTTGCGGGTAAAGAACGATAAGGACGGCGCGCCCGTTGCTGCGGGGAAAAGACACGTCAAATTATTCCCCATATGAGAGAGAAGGAATGATTGAAATGTACGAAAGGGTTGTCCGGAACTGACTTACTTTGGATGATAAGGCACGAGGACAATTTCCCGGTCCTTATTCTGTACCATGAAGTTCTGGAGGTAATCCCTAGCAGTGTCACGCTCAAAGTCGCCGAGACTCAAGAAAGACTCGTGCATGTAGTACGGATCCGCCACACAGATTTGCGATACTTCTTCACTCTTCATGACAGAGCTCATATGTAGCGCAAAAAGGCGGACGATAGTAAAATCGAGCCGCCTTGTTAGAAACATCTCAAAGATATGGCCAAACCACAGGAAGAACACCTCCACGGGCCGTGTGTCGACGTAGAACTTCCCCTCAGGCACACGAGCCGCGTATGTCGGATATCCTGGATCCTTTGAGGCTAGTATGCTTTTCTCAGTCGACAGCACATGGTCGTGCAGTCTCCTGAGATCCCCTGATAGTGCCTCCAGCGGTTTCGGCGGTAGCATCGACTCGCCCGTGAGATGGAACATGACCGCACCTTTCACGGGTACACGCTCTTCAGAATGCATCGTCTGGCTGCTATGTGCTCTGGCTTGTTTGGAGGCAGTTACCTTCCCCGATCTCTTCCTCTCCTTTTTTTGGGCACACCTTCCAGAACCTTCCTTAACCCCTGCCCCAGTGTTCCCGGGCTAAGTATTGTACGACCCTCGCGCCCGGCTAGTTGAGGTTGTGTTGAGGCGGCATCTTCAGGCGTGTCCTGTGAGGATTTCATGAAGAGAGACTTTTTGCAATCCCTGCTACGACCCTGCCCGGGCATATCATCCATATCCTCATTAGCAAGCTGATAGCCCGATTCGTCATATGCTTGACTCATCATATCTATGTCACAGTCATATGCGTTTGTATTGATGAAATCCATAGGGTCGACCTCCGTCTCATCATCCATTCTCTGTTCTACAGGAGAAATTACATCAGCCAATACTATTGCACCCCCTTCATCATGTCGTCCGCCGGTCTCACCTGGCACTACATGAGCTGGTAATTGCGTAGGCAGGGTGGTGGTCTCCGCACATGCTTGTTGATGTGTGGTAGTTATTGGTGTGCTCTTGGGCGGCTCCAGACGAATAAGATTCTTAGGCCATAGCAGCACCCAATTCTTGCAGCTTCCAATCCGCGGCGGGGTCTCGTCGTCCGCTCCCACATGCTGTACTGGAGGAGGCAAATCCTCGTGCCCCGATTTCACACTGGTCAAGCTAACCCTGAAGTGCCCAGCGGGGATCGGCTGGTTGTGGAACGTGCATTGCGAGGGGTCCATTATCATCCCCTTTCCCACGTCCACCTTCTGGCCTTTGATCAAGTAGAGTATGGTGCACGGGGTTTCTTTCGCCTGCAAACACATATGTCTGTGGCGAAAGGCAACAAAAATGGAATATTATATATATATATATATATATATGTTGGTGCGACATGTAATTACCGTGATGGCATCGAGCTCAGCCAAAGACGAAGGCCCACCTAGCGCGCCTGAGACTGAGGACGGGCTGCTATGAGCGGGAGCGGCTGCGAGAGGAGGCCCGGTTGCGTGAGCAAGTGATGGTGCGATGGTGTTGTTGTTCATGGAGTTTCTCCCGACGAAACTGGGCAACGGGAAATCATGTACCATCTTGTCTGGATTTTCCTTCGTCCAGTTGATGATAACTGGAACCAAGTTAGTAGCGAAATCATTTCTACAGGCAGTTACAGCTGCATTGACTGCCTGCTGTAGCAATTCATATTTGTCCTACCTGCTTTTTCCGCGTCCTCAGCTGTTTTTTTCTCGACCGCAAGCTTCACCTTCGCATCGATGTCCGCCTGACTAAACTTCTTTTTCTGCTTCTTGGCCTCCGGGCCCTCGTTGTAAAACACCTTCCACGTGGCGCCGTCTCCAGCGCCGTGCATACGACCATATTGCGGCCGCTGGTCCAAAGGGAGTCCCTTAAGTTCATTCAAGGCCCGGTTGAGAGGGGTGTCCCACTTGGGCCTCATCGGAGAAGTAGGGCTTTCGGCTGCAAGCTGGTGTTGCTTCTCCAGTAGTCTAATCAATTTCCTCGTGATCTTGTCCATGTAAAATACCTTTTTCTCCTTGTCCCACTTGTAGCGGGCCCTGATGTAGTCACGCTCCAAGGGGTTGGTGAACTTCGCGAAGGGGTCTGGGAGACCCGCGGCTTCACGTTTCGCGTCCTCCTTATCCCATATGGGCCTTTTACCGAGGTAGCCACGGCTTCCGAGGTGATGCTTCCCCGTGTTCCTTTGCTGAAGGCTCTTGAGTTTCGCAGCCTTAGCCTTGGCTGCCTCGGTAGCGCAAGTGTCCTTGAACTTTTCGAACTCCTCTTCCACAAGTGTCGGATTTTCCTCCAGAATCTTGGACAGGGGTTCATCAGCCTCAATAGCTCGTTTCACCCTCCCTTTCCAGGAGGCCAAATCATTGATGAACATGCCCATGGCGTGATTGTTAATCTTTTTCATCTTCGGATCATCCCACGGTTGTTCTATGTTACCATCCCGGTCGGGGAACTTGAATCTCTTGTGCAACTTCGTTAGGAGAAACTGTGTTAAATGTTCTTTACTCCTTAAGTCATCGACGTTGATGCTCACGCATTCCCGTAGGATGCATCCTACTTGGTTCCCATAGCACATGCGAGGTTCTTCCATCTCTAACGGCTCAAACTTGCCAGGTGCCATCTTTGTGATCACAAGTCGTCCAATCCCTAGTTTGTTAGGTTTTCGTATCATCTGCTTCTTATGCTTCCTCTTTTCGGTAGCGGCATCGGGGCCGGTACCTTCCCCGCCGGTACCTTCCCCACCGGTCTCGGTGCCGCCATTGGTGTCGGCGCCGTCGGTGTCGATGTCCGTGTCAGTAACATCATCGAGGCCGACCTGCAAACCTTGCTTAGCAGTCAAATAGTCGAGGTACTCTTGTTGACCCTCATAATCCATCTCGTCTGCATCTTGGTCAGAAGGCCCAGTTTCTTCGTTGTTCGACATGTTTCCTATGATTAAGTGTCCTCATTTATTTCTAAAAGTATGAATAAATGATAAATGACATAAAAATAAATCTATGTGCCAGCACTCGATATGCCAACTATGTAGCACAAATCATGCCTTTATTCACGGGAAATTTCGGCATGACCTTTTCTAAAAAATGGACATATCGAGCGCCTGAAATTCACCGGAACAGAAATGAATCAACATTCCAGCGTAACATAGGCCACTCGGATCATTTTTCAAACATGACATGTCCAAAACATGACATATGCACATATCACATGTCCATTTCAAATTTGCATATAAATTCAGCTAATTTTGAAACCTAGCTAAATTCATAACTAAATAGATAACCTAATTAACATACTGCCCTAACTAAAACCTAAGTAAATTAATCGAAGAACCCTAGCAGAGAGAGAGGGGGGTTTACAGAGGGTGCAGGGGTGCGGAGGCAGGCCGACGACGGCCGGGAGGGGAGAGGAGGGAGGCGAAGGTCGACGGGTCGGGGGCGAGCGCGCCGGGGTCGGGGGCGAGCGCCGGCGCCGGGGTCGGGGGCGAGGGCCGGGTCGGGGGCGAGCGCCGGGGTCGGGGTCGAGGGCGAGCACCGGGGTCGGGGGCGAGCGCCGGCGCCGGAGTCGGGGGCGAGCGCCGGGGCCGGGCCGGGCGCGGCGGTGCGACGGGGGAAGAGAGAGTGGGGATTTGGGGGGAAAGGCGATATGAAGTAGGGCGAGCGAGAATTTGGTTAAGTGGACGTAGCAGTAGCACATTTGGACAAAACACGCTCCTACTACCTTCAGTAGCTATAGCACTTTATACGAAATGCACTACTACTAACTTCAGTAGCTGTAGCGGTTTAGACAAAACGCGCTGCTACTACCTTCGCTACTGCCAGTTTTCCTTTTTCTTTTCCTTTATTTTATCCCACATTTATTTCCCGAGGGCAGTGAACGAAGGGAGGGTGATATATATTGCATCATTTGACGGTTAAATATGTATGCAAAATAGGAACATATATATTACATCATTGGACCCATGCATAATAATGGCTAAGTGTGTATACAAAATAGGAACATATATATATATATATATATATATATATATATATATATTACATCATTTGACCGATAACATATGGTTCCTTAGTGCTGACATTTTCGTTTTTGAGTCAGCTTCTTTCCCTTCTTGTTCGTCGAAGAATAATTGAGCCCCTCATTGTGACTTTGCCTTTTCCATGGAGTACGATTTTTCTTAGGTAATGTAGTATTGATTCTTCTTTTGATGTATACTTCATCATCATCGTCATCTTCCATCATTGGGTTGCCTACTGATCATAGTCTTCCTCGTTGGCGACTCCATCCATTCCAATGATGTTCCATTTGCCTCTCCTCACGACAACACGGCTGGGATTACGCGGGTCAGTTATGAAGAAGCATTGTGTCACGTGCTTAGCGTGTACCCATGGCTCGTTTTTTGCGATAGCGTTCACGATACCGCTCTTGGCGTTGGGTATATCATGGTAGTGAAAATCCGGCTTTCTCTTTCAACATTCTTAGACCATCTGACACGGAACATCGTCGTGTTGTGCAATTGTGACGCCCGGATAATCATGCTACAGTAATCCCACGCTAATCAAGCCACGTCACCTCGGTTACTGTTGCTAACCTTGCAATGATTCGAAACCGATTCGAATTCAAATTCATAATCAAGCAAACAATAAAAGATTTCAAATATTAAAACTAAAATGTTCGGAGTGAGCCAAATAATTCATAAGTAATGTTGGTGGATAAACCAAGTCATTATAAAAAGTTTAAATGCACTTAACTAAATAAAACTGTAGCAAAAACAATTAATTGAATACTATTAAATTAATAAACAAATGTTAAACTAGCTTATTAGTCACCAAACTTTTTAGGGTAGTGGGTTATTTTGAAACACTATTTTTTTGGAGCTATTGTCATATTTTACTAAACTAAAAATAAAGTGTAACTAAAATAAAACAGAAAGGAAAGAGAATAAGAAGAAAAGAAAACTAGAAAAATAAATAAAAGAACCCCCCCGGCCAACCGGGCCAGACGGCCCGCCGGTCAGCCCACTGGCCCAGGCCGGCCCCCACCTCACCTACTAACCCCTGGGGACACCGAACCCTAGCCCACTACCCACTCCTCCCCCCACGTTTCCCTCTCTCCCTCATCTCCTCCCGATCCAGATCTGGATCGGGCGCCAGCGCCCTTCCCCGCGCTTGTCGCCGTCAACCGCCTCACCTCGCTGCCCTCGTCGCCGACCCCTCCATCGACGGACCCCCCAAGCATCGTCGTCGCCCTGGCTTCGTAGGACGCCGCACCCGAGGACCACCTCGTCGGCGCCTCCTCTCCCGCGTCGCCCATCGACCCCGACGCTCACGACGCCGCGGCCACCGTCGCCTTCCTCTTCCTCGCGGGATCTCCTCCTCGCCGGCGTCGCGTCCCCGTCTTCCACCCCAAGCACTGCTGCCTAGACCCCACGGCCCCATGGTGAGGCTCCGGCATCTCCTCCTCCTCCCCCGCTCTGGCCACTTCGGCCATGGCCTCGCTCACCGGCGCCCGCACGCGCGCCGGCCGCCCTGGCCGCGCCCGCGCCCCCTGCCTGTGCCCGCGTGGCCTGCCGCCCGTAGTCACCCGTCAGCCTTGTCGTGCTCCCACTTGGCCCCAGGCGACGCCCGCGCCCACGGTCCGCACCCGCTGCCCTGCCACAGTCGTCCGCGGCCACCTCCACCCTCGCTCGTCGGTTCCCCGCACCGTCGCCCCGTTTCCGTCCCGCGGTGGCCCTGCTACTACGCCGCGCCAGCGCGCAGCCCTGGCCACCAGCGTCCCGCCCTGCTAGCCGGCGCTCCCGCTCGGGCGACGCCATGCCCGATCTCGCCCCTGTCGGGCGCCCGCTCCTGGAGCCCGCGCTCATCCGCTACCGAGCGCCCGAACCCGCTAGGCCCCTATGGGCCTATGGCAAACGGGCCCCGCCCCAGAACGTTTATAAAAAACCAAACAAAAGGAATTTAAGATAATAATGATTAAAAATAAAAATGAAAATAATTAATTAATTTATTAATTAGCGAATTGATTATGTTAATTAACTCTATTTAGCGATCTAATTAATTAGTTAGTTTAATTAAACGGTAATTAGATTAGTTATACCCTAATTAGAATAATCAGAGTATGACAGCTGGGACCCACATGTCAGTTTGACCCAGTCAACACCTCTGTTGAGTGCTGATGTCATGCTGACATCATGCTGATGCAGTAATGCTGATTTCGAATTATAGTAATAATAGTTTAGAAAATGATTAAACCCCTTTTAAATTAATATAAAATAAACCGTAGCTCGGATGGAAAAACTTTGTACATGAAAGTTGCTCAGAACGACGAGACGAATCCAGATACGTAGCCTGTTCGTCCGCCACACATCCCTAGCATAGCAAACCTGCAACATTTCACCTCCGGTTCATCTGTCCAAAAACGTGAAACATCGGGAATACTTTCCCGGATGTTTCCCCCCCTTCGCCGGTATCACCTACCACTACGTTAGGTCACCTCTAGCTCCGCGTAATGCCATGTTACACTTTGTGATTCTTTGATTGCTCTGTTATTTATTGTGTTCCCCCTCCGTTACTTCTTTCCGGTAGCCCCCGAGACTGTCGGCGACCCCCTGTACGACTACGGTGTTGACGACCCCTCTCTCTTGCCAGAGCAAATAGGCAAGCCCCCCCCCCTTGATCACCAGATATCGCCTATTCTCCTCTATACTGCTTGCATTAGAGTAGTGTAGCATGTTACTGCTTTCCGTTAATCCTATTCTGATGCATAGCCTGACATTGTTGCTACATCTGTTGATACCTTACCTGCAATCCTAAATACTTAGTATAGGATGCTAGTTTATCATCATTGGCCCTACTATTGGGCCGTGATCACTCGGGAGGTGATCACGGGTATATACTATACATACATACATACATACTATACAGATGGTGACTAAAGTCGGGTGAGCTCGATGAGTACCCGCAAGTGATTCTGATGAGGGGGCTGAAAGGACAGGTGGCTCCATCCCAGTAGAGGTGGGCCTGGGTTCCCGACAGCTCCCGACTGTTACTTTGTGGCGGAGCGATAGGGCAGGTTGAGACCACCTAGGAGACAGGTGGGCCTGGCCCTGTTCGGCGTTCGCGGATACTTAACACGCTTAACGAGATCTTGGTATTTGATCTGAGTCTGGCCATTTGGTCTATACGCACTAACCATCTAGCGGGAGTAGTTATGGGTATCCCGGCGTCGTGGTATCAGCCGAAGCCTTCTTGACGTCAGCGACGGAGCGGCACACCGGATTGGAACGTAAGCCTGCTCTTGTATTAAGGGGGCTAGTTCTGCTTCCGCCCGCCCTCGCAACGTGCCGGTGTGCAATGGGCGATGGGCCCAAACCCCTGTGCGCATAGGATTTAGACCGGCGGGCTGACCTCTCTATTGTGCCTAGGTGGGGCTGCGACGTGTTGATCTTCCGAGGCCGGGCATGACCCAGGAAAGTGTGTCTGGCCAAATGGGATCAAGTGTGTTGGGTTATGTGGTGCACCCCTGCAGGGAAGTTAATCTATTCGAATAGCCGTGATCTTCGGTAACAGGACGACTTGGAGTTGTACCTTGACCTTATGACAACTAGAACCGGATACTTAATAAAACACACCCAGACAAGTTCCACAGACAACCCGGTGATCGCTTTTCCACAGGGCGACGAGGGGAGGATCGCCGGGTAGGATTATGCTATGCTATGCTACTTGGAGATGCTACTTGGAGGACTTCAGTCTACTCTCTTCTACATGCTGCAAGACGGAGGCTGCCAGAAGCGTAGTCTTCGACAGGATTAGCTATCCCCCTCTTATTCTGGCATTCTGCAGTTCAGTCCACCGATATGGCCCTTTACACATATACCCATGCATATGTAGTGTAGCTCCTTGCTTGCGAGTACTTTGGATGAGTACTCACGGTTTCTTTTCTCCCTCTTTTCCCTTTTCCCTTCTACCTGGTTGTCGCAACCAAATGCTGGAGCCCTGGAGCCAGACACCACCTTCGATGACGACTCCTACTATGCTGGAGGTGCCTACTACTACGTGCAGCCTGCTGACGACGACCAGGAGTAGTTTAGGAGGATCCCAAGCAGGAGGCCTGCGCCTCTTTCGATTGTATCCCAGTTTGTGCTAGCCATCTTATGGCAAACTTGGTTAACTTATGTCTGTACTCATATATTGTTGCTTCCGCTGACTCGTCTATGATCGAGCACTTGTATTCGAGCCCTCGAGGCCCCTGGCTTGTATTATGATTCTTGTATGACTTATTTATGTTTTTAGAGTTGTGTTGTGATATCTTCCCGTGAGTCCCTGATCTTGATCGTACACGTTTGCGTGCATGATTAGTGTACGATTGAATCGGGGGTGTCACAAGTTCGTATCAGAGCCGACTGCCTGTAGGAATCCCCCTTCCCAAATCCTTGGCCGAAGTCGAGTCTAGACGTTGCAAAAACTTTTACTAACATGGATGTGTGTCTTACCGGCACACGTTGCCATTGGGTGGTAGTAGGATCTTTTATTCCTCGTCTATACTCTGGGATTCTGATCTCTCTTCTATTCGGGTTAAATGATTTTCTAAAATGTAACTTTAGATTCTCGAAAATGCTTTCTCCCGGAGAGCCCCTTTAGTCCAGATGATCGCCGACTACACATGAAGATTTCAAAGTTACTTTCCGATACTCTTTCAGGACTGCCCATTGCTTTTGCAATTCCCTACCACCGAAACATCCCTATGGATAAGTACATACACTTTCCGTTCTTACTTTTATTCCTAGTTGATCTTGTTATTACAAGATACCTTGAAATCCTTTCTATTGTTCCGAGAATATTTTGTGCCTACTGCCTTGCAGTTCCTTGCCACCTGAATACCCCTATGGTTAATTTCTCACCCTTATCGAGTATCCGTTCATCCCCGGTTGTTCATGTGTTTCACATTGGTCTTCGAAATACTATTTGATCCTCCAAAAATCCTTGGTAGCTTATTGCTCTGCAATACTTGTCTGCTTGCATTATGGATGCTTTCCATATGTCTGGCAATATTCGTTAGTATCCTTGGGCACCATCATTTTAATCCTATTGATTCAACATGAGTGCGAATGCACGCACTCATCAGTTGATCCTTTTAAATTATCTTTCTGGCTCAGACATCATTTTAACCATGAGCTGGATCTCGACCAATCAAATTGCCATCGATTGTACCCCCAAGGTTATTCAACTTATCCATCCTTAATCAGAGCATTGCTTCTGATCCCTTGTCTTGGAATTCATAATTCCTTTGCATTTGAGCTGTGAGTTAGTCAGTTGTTTCTATAATCCGATGCACTTGCATTCCTGCTTCCTTTGATAGGGTACCGATACTCACATCAGCTCTGTTGTAGACCACAAACCACTTGTTGGATTATTATCCGGCAGTGTCCCCCATATTCAATAACTCTGTGAGTCCTTTCTCGGATACATAATGCCTCTGGTAAAGTGTATCCTCTGCTTTGTCAAACATGCTATGCTTTCGAGCTTGTGTTATTTACCCCTGAAGTTGTGGTATATGTCCTAAGAAGCCCCGATGGGTTGGACCTATGCCTTCCTTAATCTGTGTGAACTCGAAAGTTTTCACGTGTCATACTCCTCTGATAATTCACCAGGTAGGTTTTGACACTGAAATCATTTTTATCTAGAGAAGTGAATGAAAGGTTATGCATTGAAGAAGTGGGAGTCGACCTTGAACTTTGTGTTCATGCCCATGGACATGATGTAGATCATATCATTAAAGCTTCTCTTAAATTAATTATTCCCTTGGTATAAGTTCTTATATCTGGGATTTGGCCTTTTGCAATCATGGTTCCGACCATGATCTCCTTGAAATACCATTCCTCGTGCAAGTTTAAGCACTTATCTTCTTTAGAGCAATACCCCAGTCCAAGCTCTACTTTGGACTGTCGTCGAGTATTACCCCCTGGTATCTCGAGATTATCTTGTAACTGCATAACTCCTTATGAGTTCTTCATCAAGTACTACATTCTCACTGATTACAATTTCTCATGGGCTCTGAGTTATTAAACACTCAAAGACATCGATAACTGAACCGAGTCCGCACTACGGTTCAACAACTCTTAGTAATCTTCTTTTAGTACGAGTTTGTACCCGATCTCGTCATTCCTAGCCTTATCGGCTATATCATTATCGTGCAACTTTTTAACTATGCTATCTGGTCCTTCTTTTCGAAGCACAATTTTTGACGATGAGCTAAGCTTACGTCGACTCTCCTCGTCATATCATTTCGCCTTGAACAACAAGCTTGATTCCGAGTTTGTGTCGTATCCGTGGTTTTAATAACTTTTCGCTCCATCCTTCCTTTTGCTTGATGTCGTCGATGAGCGATTATATCTTCATGAAACCTCTCGACAAATGTGTCATGATCATCATCAACAGTTTGAGCTCTTCCAGGGTATCAAGAATTCATGATGAGAAATACCATCCTTTCCCTCAATGATTTGTCTTATCATCGACCACTTTATTGCCTTCCATTCAACACAAACTTGTCCGTGTTTTGTGTTATACCTTGAGTTCCTTGCTATCCAGCATTTGATTTTATTTACCTTGGAGTATTACCATCTTTTATGTCAAGGATGTTGTGAGGACTGCTCCACCTCTTAAGGAATTCTTGGTATTGTGATACTTCTCACCCTCACCATTCTTTCTTGGTCCCCGTGTTGATTCTAACCGGGATACCAACATGTGAACCATGCTGCTTGGATTCTGTACTTCTAGCAACCCTATTTATTTGAAGTTAATGGTCGACATTTCATTCTTAGACCATTGGTTATCGAATCACCATTCTAACATTGATCTTGCTACCTAAGCCCATATTTCGGGTGCACTTTCAACCAATGATTAATTGTGTATGTTTCCCTCGAGCATACATCATTATATCATGTGAGCTGTTAAATGTTATCTCCTTGTTCACATAATTGTGGAGATCCATCTTTTGGAAATCTCGATGAATTGTCGCTGAGACCATCAGCCACCACCTCATCCTCTCTTTGATTTAATGATGAACTCTTGTTTCGGAACTCGCTTCCATAGTTCAATTCCCGAGAATCTTACAATGTCATCTCGACAATTTTTGTTGCACCTTTTCTTCTCAGGTATCCTAAGTCTGAAGTATCATGTCACTAATCAGATCTGAATCTCAGTCAGATATGATGGTTGGAACATAACTCCAAGAGTTATAAGTT